>NW_007727012.1:170467-202967 GCF_000696425.1 Galeopterus variegatus
CGGGGCCTGCCCCGGGGACCCCGCCCTTCTTTCGTCCTCTCGGCGCTCCCAAGGGAGTGGCCGAGAGGAGGCAAGGTGCCGGAGAACCGGTTCCTTCTTAGTCCCGCGCGCCACCGGGCTCGGCGGCCCGGGTGTGGGCGCGAGGACTCCTGAGCGGCGGGTGGAGGAGCGAGGGCTCCCAGCCCCTCTCGGCGCAGCGGGCCCCAGCGTCTCCTGCCTCTGCGCCGCCACCTGCAGATGGACGCCGCGGGCGTCTCGTGCCGGCGCAGGCTACTTTGCAGAGCGCGGGAGCAGCTCCGGGCGCGCGGATCCCTCGGGGCCTCGGGACTCCCGCGCCCGGGAAGAGCACCCGCAGGGGAGGCGCCGCACTTACCTGCTCCTCGGCATCCCCTGGGGTTTTCGATCCCCACCAAGACAGTTTGCAAGTCTTAAAGGCTTCTTCTGAAACGCTGGGACCCAGCGTCCGCCTTTCCTCGCACATACACCTCTCTCTCAGTGGAAAGACTTTGATAGGAAACTTACTTTTTCACAGTCTGTCTCTCTCTCCTGCCTGGTCTCCATCCACCAGGGACAGTCTGGTGAAAATGTAGTCACAGACTCCTGTTTTCCCCCCACGTGCTGCGGAGGGAGACTCCTTGAGACGATTTCCTGGCGAAGCCCATTTTCCAGACAAACTTCCCATACACGTCTACCTGGGTGGACTTTTTCAAAGGGCAAATAAACTGTTTTCGCCCCAACTCTGAGCCAAGCAATTCTTTTCGATGGCACCTCCTCCTGAATATTAGGCACTTTACTCCCTTTAGAGGAACTCCTACCCTTCTCATCTCCCTCCACCCCCACCCCACCCCACCCCACCCCCACGCCAACAGGCGGAGTGAAAAGTTTGGACAGGAGCTTGAGGGCGAGTGCAGGAGCCGCCAGGCGCGTCGCGGCGGGGAGCGCCCGCGCTGCCCCGGCCGCGGGGTCGGGCACCAAGAGCACACCCGGCGCTGGGCGAGGAGGAGGAGAAGGAAGGGGGAGCCCGCTGAGTGAAAAGGGGCCGCGGCCGCCACTCATCAAAGTGCTGCCCCCTCCCCCAGGCGACACTTTCCTTTGGAGTCCGAATAAAATACGGTAACAGAATATGATGCAGGGCACACTGTTGCCTTAACTGCTTCTCAAAGGACCCGGGAGATCTTCTTAGGACCTTTAATAAGGCTTTGGTCGGTTCTTTTGTTGATCTCTCAAAATCAACTCCTTCTAATTGAAGTTGGAGCTGAAAGCGAGCTAATGTTCAAAGAAATTGGCCGCCAGACCAACGAAATTACATTTTTTTTTTTTTTTTTTTTTGGACGATGAGGGAACATCTAATCAAAGGGGCAGGGAAGGAGGGGTGGGAGTGGGGGAGTACGAAGGAGAAAAGGAGGTTTTACAAGATCCTTCTCTGGTTCACAAAAGTCAGCGACACGGGCGCTTCTCTCCAGAACAAAGACACCGCGGCCCATTCACAAAAGGGAGAGAAAGAGAGAAGGAATAAAAGAACGAGAGGAGAGGAAAGAGGGGGGAGAGAGAGAGGATAGCTTTAAGAGGAAAAGAAACAGCGCGGGGCGCAGCGCTGGCCCAGGCAGGGACAGGTCTCGGGCTCGCGCAGGCCCCAGCCTTGAGTAGCCCGCGAGGCCCGCGGCCGGCCGCCAGCGGCTCGGAGCTACCGAGGCGGTGCTGAGGGTTAAAGAAACAAACGAAATACACCCGGCCCCGGGTTCGGGGAAAGGCGCGGGCTGGAGCGCACTAGTTGGAGGGGGAGGGGGAGAGTAGCGGAGGTCCCGGGGTGCGCGTCCGTAGCCGGGCACTGCCGGAGTCCAGGCCTAGGAGCTGTGTGCCCGGGGTGGCCCTCCGGCGCCGGGCACGTGCCCTAGCCGCATCCCGCAAAGATCGCACTCCTGCCTCCTCCAGGCCCTGTTTCGCCTGCAGCAGCGGCACCCGACCTGGGTCCAGCGCGGCGAGGTAGGGCGGTAGTGCGCGCTGGAATGTGCCCGGCGGTCCCCAGGGCCCGCCGCTCGAGATTCGGCGCTCTCGGTTCCAGATGCTGCCACCATTCTCGGGGAAGTCGGGAGGTATCAAGTAGCACGGACTTCCCCCCTCCCCTAATGGGAGCGTTTATCTAATCCCAAATTGCAAGCGAATTTTCTTAATGCTCAGCCCATAAAACCCCGGGATTAAGAGAAGAAAAAGAGCTCGGAGAGGGGAGAGGGAGCAGAGTAGAAAGGGAGAGCGGCTGAGATTCAAAGTTTCTTGAATGCGGGGCAGAGGACTGAGGCGGCCGTCGCTAGGCAAATGTCCAGGTGGGAGACGCTGGGCCAGAAGCCGCGACTGTTCCAGCAACGGCCGCGGCTCTGGGAGGGCAAGTGGGGACAGCTCCGGAGGAGAGGAAGCCGTCCCGACTCAAGGCCCCCGGGCTGGGGAAGAGGCGAGGGAGCTGAGCCCCGAGACCCGGACCCAGCATCCAGGTGACCCCGAGGCCGGGCCAGACTCTGGAGGACCCTTGGGACAGGGGGAGGGGTTTGGCTCCTGGGCCGAGGGATCCCGGCCAGGGGCGGAAGTCCCGCGCCAGCCCGCCGCCAACGCTCCGGCTCCTGCGCGAGCCGCAGACTTGTAGGCTTTCCCCACAGCGCGGGCTTTCGGGCTCCCGGTCCAAGTGCTGGGTTCGCGCCGGCTCTTGGGAGTCCGCCGCTGGGCACCATGAAGCGAAGTAGGGACGCGGCGCCCTCGCCGCGGGCTTGACTCCGCCGGCCCCCGGGTCCGCGCTCCACCGCCGCTGAGGGGCGTTCGGGCGCCACGGAGCAGCCCAAATGGAAACCCCGCGAGGCTCGGGACTGGAGCAGGAGGGGCCCGGAGAGGGCCGCACGGCGGCCCCTGACCTCCCTAGCCAGTGTGGGGCGAGGGAAGGTTTGTCTTGGCAGGTCGGGAGCGGCTTGGGGGGGGGGGGGGGGGCTGCCTCTTGGCGAGTCCCCTCGGGAGGGAAGGTCCCTCGAATCCAGCGTCAACGAGGTGGGTGCTGCTGGCCGCTCAAGCCCCAGGCTGCTTGGGGCGGGCGACTTCCGTCCGCCGGTTTCCCCGGGATGAGAGCGGGGCTCTGAGAGTTTCCCCCAAAGAGCAGCGGCTCGCTCTGCTCTCCTACTCGAACAAAGAGGGCAAATACCTGATTTCATTTAGTTCCAATAACTTTTCAAAAAATCCTTATCATGAAGGAATCCTACCGTAGCAAGTTTTTATCGTTTTGAAAGACTGACAATTGGAGGCGGCTGCATACTTTTCGAACGAAATTTGCACGCGCGCGCGTTCGTGATATGTAGGCTAAAGTATAAATGCTAGCGGACTGCTTTCTCCAAGTTTCCGTACTTGTTGAACGAACTTTCTTTGTTTGGACACCCCTGTAGAGGAGTGATGGAAACTACCGTACAACTGACAGGTTTTTTTTCTGTAGCCTAGAACTTCTTGTTAAAAGTTCTCGTTCCCTCATCTCAAACACACGTACCCGCACACACTTCTTCCCCAAAATAACCCTCTTCCTTTCACTTCAGTACCTACCAACTTGCCGGTTATCAGAAGACATAGTTCTCCCTCACATGACTGCAAAACTATAGCAATTAAAAGCAATAACGTGGAAAAGTAATCAAGATGTTAGTTTTTTTTTCAGCGTAGTGGAATCACAAATTTCCTCACATTTGACCCTTTACAAAAGAGATGATGGTGTACACTGCTTAAGAATACCACTAATTACTTTTCAATTTAAATTCGTGTGTCAGCAGGGCCCCTCTGGAATGGTGTAAACTTATTCAGCTCCAAATACAGTCCAGTATCCTGCCCTGCGTTCCAGAGGACTATTTTCCACATGAAAAGCCTTATGGATACACAAATTCCACTCAAACCAGTGTCAAGTTTTCATTACAAGAAAGTAGCAGCAGTGTTTAAGGTAAGAAAGTTTCTGCTTTTATTGAAAATTTATATGACTCAGTATTGTAATAAATAAACATAACCATTTTCACACACAAAAAATGACAGTGCTATGCTAGAGAAGAAAATATTAATTGGGGGATTTACTCATAGTGGCAAGACAGACTTTTATCAACACAGAATAAATACTAACAGCATTCTTGAGCCAATGTTGAGAACCAACGAAATGTAGGAACCAAGCAAGATGTAATAAATAACTGTCCAGAGAAAAAGATGGCGTATTCTCGGATGATAAGAGTGTCTTTGTAAACTGATGCATGTCACTTAGTCCCATCCTCACAGTTTACCTTCGAACCACAGGGCTTGTCTCAGACTATGTTAAAGGGTCATCCTCTGAGGAAAGCAGAGGAGAGGAACTCTATTTTCCTTACAGTGAAATGCAAAACAACTGCAAAAACTCCACTGGTAAATAGAACACAATTTAATAAGTAGATTGAATATGATCTAACTATAAAAATTTAGGTAACAGAGTAAGTGTTACATATGGGAGGACTGGGAAAAAAAATCATTCAGGACATTTTTCTTATCTCCCCGTCACCCCCCTCCCACCGTCATTATGCTATTACCACCACTACCACCACCAAAAACGTTTCAAATTTTCCTCCCAACAAAAAATGAGGGAAGCATTTTTAAAATTCCTTTTTGAACAGTTTCTTGAACACCTCCAATACCAATCACATACAAGGTGTCTGTGCAAATCTAGTTCATATGATTTCAAAGAAATGATTAACTTACAAAAAAATCCTTAAAACAAAGCTATTTTGGACTACTGTATATTATCTGGAAAGGAGGGAGGAAAATGGGTGGTGGTGGTGGTGCTAAAGAAGTACAGTCAGGCCAAACAACATTTTTGAAGTTTTAAATCAACAACAAGTCTGACTTTTTCTGGTCTGGGAACCCAAGACTCTAAAATGTTGGGAGAGATTCTGGTTGACAGCTACTGGAGAACACATTTCTCCTCTTTCTTGGCCATCTTGCCTTTGTTTTGCTCCAGAGTTCGCTCCAAATGCTCATCTTCTTCTTCGGCCCTGCATGTCAGACAAACAGGAAACAAAATTATTTTTCTGCGTGGAGGGCAGAACACTCGCCCCTCCCTGGTATTTGGATTCCCAGCGGGAATGGGAAGCACGGGCCAGCAAGAGGCCGCCCCAGCCATTGCCGAGACTTCTGGATTGAACTTTCTACGAACTTCTCAGCCCCTCGGCAGGTGTCCGAGCCTCGCCCACGACCCCACATCCCACTCACTGCTTCTCCTGTGCATCCAGGTCCCTGACTAGCGCATCGCGTTTGTTCACCAGGGCCACCAGCTCATCCAGCAGGAGCTGCTCGCGTCGCTTCTGGGCCTCTGTCTTCTGCCAGTCTGCAGGGGACGGGAGGCTAGTTACCCACCGCCAGGGCCTCCTCCGCACACACGGTCCCCGCCCTCTCTTCCCGCCTTTTCCAGTTTCCTTGTATTTCTCGGCAAACCATATTACAGTGCCACTAGCTCGTGTTTTCTGGTGTGTTTGGCCGTCGTGGTGAAGATTTCACCCCTAAAACCCTACCTTCTAAATATTTCCCGCAGATGGAGATGACTGCGGCAGAGCTGGAACCTGCTAGAGACCAGGTGTGGGCCGGTGGCTAGTTGGAGGTGCGCACCTGAAACCAGCCAAAGTGGGGGAGGGGAGCCGGAGGCCCAGAAGAGGCTGGCCCGGGGGGTGGGGAGGTGGGGGAGAGTGGGTAAATGAGGAGGCGGGAAGCAGATATGGGCGATAAAATGATTCTGAAAACGCTAGAGAAATCTGCCTGAGAACCTATCCTCTTCCCCCACCCCCCACTCTCACCCCAAACAGCCCATTCTTCGCTAATTTCCTCTTCGCTCTATTTTAGCAGTTGGATGTATCTCACACTGGGCGCCATATGCTTCACAATAACTTTAAAAGTAGTGAATCGGCTAATTAGCATTTTTCTTTGAAGTAAAAAATAAATTTGCTCTGCAATATTACACTGCAGCTCTCGATCGCATCACAGCCAGTTTTCTTTTGGAGACGCTTACTGGTGGTTTCAAATCAAAGCACTTCTGCAAAGGAAAAATTACATATTTCTTTCTGAAACGCCATGTTAAAGGTTGGAGAATCCGATGGGCAGCGCTCTTTCCATGGGTGGGGGCCATTTTTAAAAAAGGTTTTAGGCCCCAATATTATATTTTCTTATCTTTGCTGGTCTGAAATTTTCCTTAAAGTGACCAGCAGTTTCATGTAATAAAACCAGGACTAAATCGAACATTTAAAACACTTTTGAAACCAAAGCCAACTGCTCTCTGGCCAGACTGTAAGGGCTTGTAGCTGTCAATCAACCCCCAGCTACCCCGCCTCCCTCATTAGGAAGGTAAACAATGAAAAGAAGAAGTAGATGATGAAGCAGATAGCAGAACAAATGAGGACCTAGAGGGAAATAGGACACCAGCTTAAAAAAAAAAAAAAAAAAAAAAAAGCCACTGACTCTTACAGCCACCTCCCCCCAGCAAATGCACGTTCCAAAAAACAGAGGAGTTCAATCCTTTCGGGTTTCTCTCTTCTCTCTCCATTGCCCTGGGCAATCATGTTAAAACTCACATGGCTGGTGCTTATTCAGATAAACCTAACAATGCACACCACTGGTTACCATGTGAATCTTCACAAACCACACAAGAATGTGCTGGTTCAAATCCCCCCGACCCCCTCCAAAGCAAAATTTATTCAAGACAGCAAACTGCTCAGCAGCTTTATGAAAGCAAATGGTGCTAGAGTGAATTCTATCTTGTATTTACAAATTAAAAATTAGATGCATCATCATGGAATAAAGGTTAGAATAGCAGCAAAAAGCTAGAATGGTTTATTCAATTTTATCACTATTCCTTTCATTATAAGCTCAAACACATACATACATATCTATAAAACATGCCATATGTTAATTATCCACATTCAATACAAAACATCACACAAATACATTAAATAACTGATCGCTATTACATTTTTATAAAAAATGTGAAATATTCTATAGCATGGAGAGAAAGACAATTATGGAAAGCTTTGTTTCTCAATATGAAAAATTTTAAAGTAATAAACAGAAAAACTGAAGAGAAACCGTATCTATCATAATTTTATTCTTTGGATTGAAATAGGAATAGCAACTGAGAACAGGAATAATGTAAAATTTTATAATCTGGTTCTTGTTCTTAAATCGGTCTTATTCTACACAGCAGGTAAATTAATAGACTCTCCATGCTGGAAAGATCTTAAAGGTCATCTTGTCTAATTTCAGGTAACTGTAGTTCTAGAAATATTAACTCAGAAAAATAAACCTACTAAATTTGTAAAAGATGTGTAACTAAATTTTATAATTATTAAGATTGCCAGGTTTGAAGAATATTAATTTTTCCATTTCTAACCTCAAGAAATCATTCTGATTATACGCGTGGATTCTTCCAAAACATTTTGATAAGAGCTTTACAAGTGGAAAATAAATTTTCTCAACCATACAAAAATAATATAACTAACCTGAAAATTTAAAAATTTTTAAACCAAGAAAAAATTAATTTTAACAGCAGACATAATTTTCTTAATTAAATTGTTCTTTCTCTGAACTTGGCCAGTCACTTTTAAGGCTTTAATTAGTAATTTTAAATACCAGAATTTCTTTAACATTGAAAAAATTTGGACTCTAACAATATGGATAAGAGGAAAGTTGTTTGTTTTTTAACTGATGAAGTATTGAATAATTTAAAAACTCTTAACTTTTTTCTAGCTCAATAATGACATTTCCCATAACTGTAATAAAAACATTTTAAAATTAAGAATATTTAGGTAATTTTTATCATTTTATAGTAAAATTTAATTGATATTAGAATTTAAAATGATCCAAAATAAATTTATAGGATTTTTCATATTCAATCTATCATTACTACATTAATATCTATCTATAATATATGAGTCAAATGTAGAGGAAATAGCTATGTGCAATGAATAGATTTTACATTAGCAAGCTATACTTTTACTTTGTATTTGCTCTCTCATAGTGGGAATAAATTATATAATACACACATATATATATATATATATACACGCTCATACGGACACATAATTTAATATACACACATACATATATACTTAAATGCTAATTTGAGAAGTGAACTATTTTATTTTTTACAAAAAAAATTTAATGTTACTTTTTTATTGAAACACACTGATAGTACATTTTTATGGGGTACAGAATTATATTTCAAAACGTATACAATGTGTGCTAATGTTACACTTAAAATTGATCAAGATTCACATTTGTATGTTCAAAATCTAAGTTTTTAAAAATCCCCTTTAAATAGCTTCACCTAGACATGTCACGTATTAAAAACCTGCATGTAAGCTTATGTGTTACCTACCTGTCATGCATTTTAAGAAAGGATTACTCACCTATAACACCAGTCACAGCCAGCTAGCTGCACTGACTGGCTTGGACAGACTACAATGTGGGTTCTGATTAATTTAAAGATTCCAGTATACTTTTGCTACAAAAGCCATATCCTCTCGCAACAAATAGGATTAAGTTTTGATGCTGCATTTGAGCCAAAGTGTTGAAATAAAGAGATTCTGTTTCTGTCCATCTGCACTGAGCAGCTTTGTTAATTTTAAAAACTTTTTTATAGATAGGGCCAATTATTTATTCTCGATTCAGTTTATTTGCTGAAGTTGATAATTACCTTGAAAAAAGGCAAGAGAAATACCTAAAAACACTTTAATAGAAAGGACCTAAAGTTCTTGTAGTAAACCTTCAACCTTGCCAGTATAAATAAGCCTGGCACTTTGATGAAAATTAACACTAGTTTTGTAAAGAGCACATTGGGGGATAGCAGTCAAGTCTTATCTTTAGTTCCAGTCAACTAGCAATCCTGAAAGAGTTTGCATCATCATCAGAACAGGCCATTTGATAGGATTCTACCGCTGTACCTAATCAATCTATGGAAGACTGTGGCTGTGCTGTGTAACAAAGCTAAAATAGATTTACAAATGGGGTTTTAGGGGATAAGCTCCTCCACAGGATTACATATTGATTTTAAATATAAAAAGCTTATCATATAAACCATAACTACAAAAATAGTGAACCTATGCATAAATCCCTTTAGAAGAGCACCCACTTCAAACTCTAAGCCAAGAATAAATCAAGATGTACAAAATCCTAGAGAAGATCCATTTCTGGTGCAGAAAATGAACATACCACTTTCTAGAAGCCCACCCCAATGTGTGTAGAAATGAATTTATCTTTCCTGAGGGGACATTATATAATCTGGAACAAAAAAACTGTAGGAAAAGTACCTAAAAGATGTTTGTTAGCTTGAGGGATCCTACAACTTAGTTTAGTAGAGTGAAACTCCTGCTATGATAAACACCTCAGGAAAAAAGGGTAAAAAGCAGGCCAAAGTGATTATGGATTCTAAGAAGAATGAATGTATTAAATATTTTTTTTTTTTAACTCTCAAACCAAGCTGTTAATGTTTCTTTCACTGTGCTATTGCTATTACTACTCTGTGCTTTTTCCTGGTGAATAGTTTGAGCAGATTTATTTGAAAATATTTTTGTTTATTACTAAACCCATCTTATGGTTACTAAGTAGAAGAGATGGGGGGAAAAAAAGAGGAATGAACTTTAACACAAAGAAAACAAAACAGAACCAACTAGTGTTGCCTATTCATGTGCTTTTCTGTGGTGTTTTAACACTCAAGAAAAGGCTAGTGAACTGCACGTACGTACATTCTAAAGGTTGGCTCAGATCACAGAGGAGCTGATCTTCAAAATGATCAGCACCTAGTCTCGAGGACAGTCCAGACCACATACTGCCCAGGCTTGTGGGGCAGGCCTCTAAGAAAATGTCTTTATTTGTATCAACAGGCTGCTCCTTTCTTCAAGTCTCCTTTTTGCCCTCAACCCGCAATGGAAACTGGCTCAGGATTCAAGAGACAGTCACATATGGGACAATGTAATTAAAAAACAAAACAAAAGAAAATGATAACTCAAAGAACCTAACAATTGTATTAAAAGTGTTTTAATAAGAAAAGTATTATTTTTTTCTCTTTCAAATATGACTTTCTATTGGTCTTTCATATGTACAGGAAGGTCAGACAGATAAAATGGCATTATTTAAGATTCAGTGAAACTGCGATCTTTCTTATGTGTTATAGCCCTCCTTTTAAGACGGGGATTTGGTAATAATACTGGTTTTGGGGATAGAACCAATATCTGCCTTAAAAGTCAATTCTATTGTATCAAGCTGTATTTCAGGGACAATTTTATCCTTCTATACATGAGATGGTGTGTAAAAATTTTAAAGAGTACTCTGTATTGAGTTTAATGTATAAGGAATCTATAAAGAATAAACTGTATAATGAATTATATATTATACATACTATGTATACATACATTATATATTACATATACCTATGTATACTATATAAATACTTTTCAACTATTTAGCTTTCCAATCTCTTTTAAAGAAAGACTGTACTATGACTACAAAAATTATTTTGAGAGGAAAAATACCATTTATATACTAATGGGCTTTATTACAATGGCAAGTTTCACAGAACGTCTTAAATAATTTTGATAAATTTTATAGTCATTATCCATGGTATCATTTGATATACTTTGAAGCCATTTGAAGGAAGTTAGCTAACTGAAGCCTTTTAAAATAAAGTAAATCAGATTTCTAAATGAGGACATACAAATGTTGTCAGTTATACTTATCAAATGAGATTACGGATATAAAAGTAATTAATAAAACTTCTATAAACATGTAAGATAGTATTTAAATAAACAGCATGAATTTTATTTGATAACAATATTTGTAAAAATATTTTAAGAATATGAAGATTTACTTGGCTTTCCCTTATAAACTTAAATTTCCAGTTTCTAAACTAATTAGAATTGACTTAAAATGGATCAGGTACCTTATCAGGTGAAGAACAAAATTACCATGGACAGTCAATGGGTTAAGAGGTCAATATAGAATAGGAAAATCAATTTGCATTGATTAGACAAAAGGTCCATTTTACAGAGCCCAAAGGATTAGCTTTTAAGCAGACATCTTTGAACTATAAGACATTTTCTAATGAGAGGCATAAGGAGAACAGCATTATAAAACACTTAAGACTTTTTAGAAAATAATCATATATAGTAAATGCTATAGTTAAGCTAGCTAATATTTACGGATAATATGAACCATGCATAAGATTACTATGTAATTCACTTCAAAGCTTTATGAAAAGTGTGAAAGTGTTTCATTTATCTCTTATGCCAATCTTTGCCTGAATATTCACTTAATACAAGTTGGAATCTTAAGAACTACAGCACACTGGACAGTGATATATTTCAATGTTAACATCAACTAAATGTTAAGGTAAAATGTAGAGTCTGAATGTGAAAAATCAAAATGATAAATCATTTCCAAACCTATCCAGTGGAAACAACTTTAAATTGCACCTAAGGAAAATGTAATTAAATCAATTGACTCCTTATCTCTTCCCTTTTATGTAAATTTAAGCTTACTGAATCAAAAGTTAAGACAATTTTGTGCTTAATAGCAAACATAATGATTACCTATCTGAATTAGGGTCCTTGGGTTTATATAGACACTGCTTTATGCCTCCAAGATATTTATTTGCATTTCCTTTAGGTCCCTAGTAGACCAGACCTAGTAAGACCAGAAGTGTATTACACTCTTTAAATTTCTTTGACAACTGACACCTCCCATACCTCACCCCACCATAACCATTTCTTACCTTCAATGGCTAACATTGCCCGCAATTCCCGATTCAGCAGCTCATACCGTCGTTCTAAATCATGTTCTTTTTCCCTAGGCAAGCAGCAAAAGTTCATCAATATGCTAATTACTAAATCATTAAACACTTAAAAGAACCTTTAGGTTACATTGATTTTAGGACTCATAACTGACTTTTCTCTTTAACTTTAAGCCACTCCAAACAAATGATACACAAACCTAAATAAAGCCTTCATTGGTTGACTATTTACCAGTGCTATTATTTTCCTCTTTCAATTTTGAATGGTACAGAGGCATATTTTAATCTGAGGATAAATAATCTCATTCTTCAATGCTTCCTGTATTAAGCTATTTTCTAAAATATTTTTCATGGTTCATAATAAACACTCTTTTGTCCAAAACTCCATGTGAAAAGAATATAAGAAGTATGAAAGTACTACCAGTGCAAATTTAATATAGAGACAATTGAAGATTCAGAATCAGTTACGTTTTGTGCTTCATTAAAACTCTTTTATCAAGTTCAGACATGGCAGAAATTATAAAATTAGAGTTTTTCACTAAAATAAAACACAAAAGCCTGCTCATTCCTACACTAGGTGGCATACTATAAGAACATTGCTAGGGAGCAGAAAGGAACAAGCATTAAGTCCTATAGTGAAGTAAATGCTAAAGACTAAGAATGCTTACGTTTGGCCTAGTCTCCATTTTACTGTAGTTCTTGCAATCATAAAAAAGTGACTCTGTTTAATTAATTTCTTATCTCCAAAACTTAGAGTAACATCACCTATAAACTATAAATGTACTTTTGTCCTTATTCAAAGTTATTTTTTAAACTTAAAATTTGTTGTTAAATAAACTTCAATTTGATTTCTTTTCTTCTCTAATCCTCAGTATAAACCAAACCTCCTTTTTCGCACAAGTAATTTACTTCTTAAACACAAAAATTGTTCATATTCCTTGGCCTTCTGTATAATAAGCACTTTTTTTTTCAGTGTCTATCCATTTAAAATTTCTTACTGTTAAGATAAAAATTGTTATATATTATTTTTTATTTTTATATAAAACAGACTGTTATACCTAAGAAAAAAAATAAGCCTAATAAATATGAAACCACAAAGAAGGCAATAACAAAAAGCCTGAGATTTATCAATGTTGCAGGAGAAACAAGCACAGTCATGAATACTTACAGAAGAGAGAGCTGGTTCATTCTCCTTATTAAGGCATTTTTCTTATTAACTAACATAAACCATTCCTGCATCATAGCTTCTTCTTCTTCTGTGTTCCTTCCTATAATTCAGGAAGAGTTACTTCTTATTATATGAGATTTTATAAGCCAAATAATACCTTAGCACAAATTTTCTTTTTAACATGAAAAGATATTTTAGCTACTCCAACACTAGATATTAAACTGCTTATAATAATATAATATTAAAGTCCAAGGCCTGAAAAAGGAATCAATATTTAAAAACTCAAAAGCCGGGCTTCTAAAGCTGATTTTTTTCTGCATGTATATTTTAGTCCCCCTGAACATACCTATAGATCATATTAACACTAAGTACAGTAAACAAAATGTTCCACCTTTTAAATTCTCCCCAGAGGCTGACTTGCTATTATGTTTCAATGATGAACTATGGCGCTGACAGACATATGGTCATGATTAAAAAAAAAAAAAAAAATTAAAAAATCATTATGGGGATCATAAGAGTAGCAGGAGGATCAGGGAAGTCCAGAGATTGTGTGAAAGCTTCCACTTGTGACAATGGCTTTTTTTCTTATTTTCCTTCCCTAAAGTAAACTAAAGATATATACATATATACCATTCCAAAACCCATCATCCCTAATAGGGTAAAGGACTTGCAATTTATCAAATACCTTGTAAATGGCAGGCTACAAAAAATACCTACAGTTCTCTGTGAAAAAGACACATTACAATGAACATAAAAATGTTCACAGGGCTGGCTGGTTAGCTCAGTTGGTTAGAGCATGGTGTTATAACAAGGTTATAGGTTTGGATCTCTGTACCAGCCAGCTGCCAAAAAAAAAAAAAAGTTCGCGCCAAAAAAAAAAAAAAAGTTCGGAAAACACTTGAGCAGAAAGACAATCTAACATTTTAGATTGTAAGGTTACTGAGCATACAGGAGTTATTTAAAATTCACTATGCCTAATACCCATTCCACCATCTATACCACCCCACCACCCCACCCCCAACAATAAAGGCCAGTACAGTAAGAATTATAATACAGGATAGTATATATTTGGTATTGTTCATATAGAAGTAGGCTACAATTATACTAAAAAAAATAATTTTCCCTTCCTCTCCCTTCAAATTATACCTAGTCAAATTTACAATTCTTTGACTTTTATTTTTCTCTGAATTTCATCCATGATTGGTTTATGCTTTGCTAAGCTATTATTAGTACTTCAGTCCAACTTTTGTATAGCATTCATAGGGTTAATTTAAATATCTAATAAAAAATTAAATATCCCAGCTAAGACTATTATTCCCTAAGTTTTACTTTCTTTTTAAGCAAGATATTTCCTTTAAATCTCAAACACACTACTAGTCCATTTTAAAAATTCAAATGACCCAGAGGTATAATTGAGTTAAAAAGTCAAGTTCTCTTTCACCAATCCTACCTTCTCCACCTCCCCACTCCATTTTCCTTCTCCAGAAGTAGGTACTATTACAGTTTAGCACATCTCCTTCCAGTCCACACGGATAGCTATGTTTATCACACAAGTATACACTTTATCTATAGACACATTCTTTTCTTTAATATAAGTGAGATCATATTATATATCGGCCTATGATTTGTTTTGTAAATGTCATCCAAATTAGCTACCTCATTCTTTTTAATGACTGCATAAATTATGGGCATGCCATAATTTAACTATTTCCACATTAATACAAATTTAAAGGAATTTTAAAAATGAAAATAGAATATGGGAAGCTGATCTGTGTGCAAAAGATTAAACATGTATTTCAGAGCATCCCTATAAAATAGCTATTGTTCATCATTAGAGAGAGCAGTGAGGGTATATGCCTTCATTAAATGCTGTTAAAACTTAATGGTATGAAGCCGACTTAGGATAGATTCTTTTAGAGTCTGAACAAGTCTTTATTGTTTTACAGTATTTTTAATCTGTCTTTTAGGGTAGCTGGTTTTGTATTCACTCTGGACCATGTGATGTCTTGACACCGGTCATGTGATATAGGCTGCGATAGGGACAAATCCCTGGGTAGCAACAAAAGAAGAAAGAGTAAAAAGAAAAAGCTGAGAAAAAGCTTGCAATTTGGAAAAAGGCCAATTGTACCCTGGTGAAGGCCTTTTTGATCAGTAAAATGACACATGTGTGCAATATTAATAGGTGTAGATTTTGTGATATTTTATTTTCTGATTAAAGACTTAATTCTTGTGTTCATAACCTAAGTGACTTCTAAAAATATAGACATATTAAAACTTTGTTTTGAGTTTAACTTAACCTATAATTGAGGCTTTCTGGCAATATTAGAAGCAGCCAGCCTACTCTTAAATTAGCATTATTTTCTTCAATGGAAGACTGCTTCCTTGAAAATAACAATATTGATGTGGTACTGTGTTATTTTCAATTTAACTCATGCCTATGATTTCTAGGTAAGAATAAAAGATACCCTCCCCTAATTCTTAGAAAATGACTAATAATAAGAGTCTCATGTTTCAAAAGGAAATAAACTTAACAATAAGAAGTATTTAAAAACACATTCAACATTGCTACACAGATTATTCAAATTAACTGAAAAAACATGTTTGAGGCTTAATCAATTCTGTATCACTAAATCCTTATCTGAGAGAGGATACAATGATGAAAATCTATACTTAGCCTAGTAATAAAAAATTAAAATTTCTTCCAATACATAATTACACAATTGTTTTTAGGGATTTTAAATTTTTAAAATTTAAAAAGCTTTTAAAAGCCAGTAAGTTGAACCATCACAAATTAATCCTGACTTTAATAACTGGTTAAAGACCCCTTTAGCTTTATAAGTAACAAAAAATATTAAAGCCTGTGATCACAGTGAGCTTTTCTCATTTCTCCTCTAACCATTTGTTATTTAATCCAATACTAGTAATCCAATTTGTCCATCAGACTTTTAAAGGGCAGAATGCAACTTCCTCAGCTTAGACACTTTTCAAAGTACAATATATTTTTCAAATGAATGCTGGATGTTTCATTTTTCCCAACTGTTCCTAGCTCTAATGCATGAGGAAAAAAAGAACAAGATGAACATTGTTCATACTGATTAAGTAAGAGCTCATTAAAGAGCTGTCAGTGCAGTACTTTGAATATGCATGAAGCATATAATCAGATCTAGTACCGTCACTAGAGGAGAATACGGTAAGTACAAAGGATTGATTTAATTACTTAGAGTGGGCTGTGGTGGTAAAGCAGTCTTGTTAGTGCAAAAAGAAAAAGAGGTTGTATTCTGGCACTGTTAGAAAAAAGGCAGTTTTAGCTTCTGCCACAATACCTAATCTCAGAATAAAGCACTTTACATTGTAGCTTAAAATGAAGACTGTCATTATTTTATAAAATGGCCATAAATCATTTAATCTTGTTTAACCTCACCTGGTTAACTACCTCTCTTTCAAAATTATCTTTAATTTGTAACTACAACCACATTTTTGGTCACCTTAGAGCTAGCACTAATACTTTTTAAATCTTAAATTTTTTTCCAGTTTTATAACCTGAAAAATTCAATACATATATTATATTGAAGGCCATTTTGAAATAAAAAATGACAAAAAAATTACAGTTCAGTATATAATTACTATAATGTAAAAGCATGGCTGGGTTGTTACACTATATTTTAAAACACAGTACCTCATGTTTATTAAAATTACATTAGCAATAGAAACATCATAAAAACTACCTAAGTAGTTTTCACCTTAACATCTTAAAGTATTGACTAATTAATATAATCTCTGGCAATATTTTTTTCTACCTTGTTTCCTTAAAGACTTCTGTTTTTTATTTCGCCTCCAGGAATGTAATGTCTCTTCTTTCATCACAATCTCTTAATGTCAGGTTTTTTCTTAATTATTATAACTGGAGCATGATTTGTAAAAATTATTAAATAATCGAGGATAATAATAATGTCAGAAAAGTAACTTTGTAAATAGGACTTCAAATCATTGTTACTATCACAGAGTTAAGAAAAAACACTTAATAGAAAGCAGCTTATAATGCACAGCACTACATGTAGCATAAATACTTAATAAACATTAGTTGAGGATAGTAACTACTTTTACATTCCATCTCCTCCAAAAAAATAATTTAAAGTTAAGATATGATTCCATTCAGGAATTCATTCACTCATCCAAGAATCTACATAGTTTTCATTTACTTTTTTCAGAAGCAGTGTTTTCAATGTAAGTTTTTAAGTGAATAAAAGTGATGTCAAAAATCTGAAATTATGAATCTTATTTTAAAAACTGTCTTCTGGGCCGGCCCGGTGGCGCATTGCTACAGTGCGCCGCTTGGGAGCGCAGCGGCGCTCCTGCCGAGGGTTCGGATCCCACATACAGACCGGCGGCTCACTGGCTGAGCGAGGTGCGGGCACAACACCGAGGGTTGCGATCCGTTGCCGGTCACGAAAAAAGACAAAAAGGACAAAAAAAAAAAAAAAACTGTCTTCTAATTAACTTTTTCTAATTAATCTTTCACCATAAGATTATGATCTGTTTAGAAAGACAGTGAGTTAGTTATATATAGTGAGTTAGTTATATTTAAGTGCAAAACAAAGAATATAATTTTAGCTGAATAGAAGATGAATTCAATGAGAAAGAGTAAAAACACACAGATGTAGGCTGCTATTGTACGTATGCCAATTCAAGATTTTCCACCATGAAAACATTACAGAATGCCCCATAGTGGGAATGGCTGACTAGAGATTACATATAGCCCTTAAAGGACACAGTACAGCAAAGCAAAACCGAATATAAAACAAAAAAGCTGCATTACAAATTGTCCTGATGGTGATTACAAGAAAATGATGATCTTCAAAAGACATATTACAGAATAGAGACACATGAAGGTGTCCAACTTACTGGTACATGAAAAACATATTTTAGGGCTGGCCATGGCTCACTTGGGAGAGTGTGGTGCTGATAACACCAAGGCCATGAATTCGGATCCCTATATAGGGATGTCCGGTTAGCTCACTTGGGAGAGCGTGGTGCTGACAACACCAAGTCAAGGGTTAAGATCCCCTTACTGGTCATCTTTTTAAGAAGAAAGAAGGTGATGGGACACAATAATCAACTACATTGTATATTGACAAAATAAAAATAATTTAAAAAAAAAAAGAAGAAAGAGAAACATATTTAATGGATGCGAAAGATGAATTCACTGCAGTTATGTTAGGTTATAGAGACATTAACTCCAAAGCCAACATTATTACAGGGCCCCAGCTTTAGAAAATATTTAAACTTAGGAAATAGAGCTATATTATGAAAATTAATTTTACTATGTAAGCAAATGTTTCTGCTTCAAGAACATCTGCAAACAGCAGTACACATAAGAGTCTCATAATCTTCAATTATATTTTCAGCAGTAATTGTCTTAAAACTATTTGCTTAGCATGATATATTTGTTATAGTATTAAGAATATAAACTTTTGGGAAAATCCTATCTCCTTTTGTTGAAGTAAAATAAAAACTAACACTCTCTCAAAATAAACCTACCTTTTATTTACCCATTTGGTAAAATAGAATGTGGGTGAGATTCGGGGAAGCGTCTCTCTACAGGTAATTTCTGACAGACTTCTATGCATGTATTTCTCCTACAGGAGGAGGTATAGACAACTTCACCAAAGATCTTCCCCAATAAATTTATACATAAGAAGCAGCTATTTCTAAAGGTTGGAAATCAACAGCAGTCTTCTTGTACCAACTCCTTAATAGGATCTGAACAGCCTTTGTTCACGCTGAAGGTCAGTGTTAGATTTCTCAAAAGGTAAAGAACTAAGGCACAAAGTTAAGACAGCAAATAAATATATAAATAATTAGCAAGCAAGCAAGCATCAAAGTTATCATGGGAAGAATCATAACTGATGAAATTCTTTACATTTACTTACAGTTCAGTATTTTTTAAAAATTACATATGGGATGGATTTATACCCGTAACTTTCCATTGCTAAGAGCCTTTAAAGGTATTAATATGACCCACATTTCAGGTAATGCTTGACTATCTTGACTCTCTCCAGATGGGTACTTAGGTAAAGTTAAAACACTCAGAACTCCGAAGCTGTATTAATTTTTCAAGGTACAATTAATATATTTCATAAAATGGGGTAAAATACAGTGAGTTATGTTTACAGGCATCATTCCACCCAGTAGACAGTAGTCTACTTGGAGAATCATTTAGGAATCCTCCAATAAGGGGAAAACCTGAAATGAGAGCTACCTTTACAGACGGACAGCCCCCCTGCCAGTTCTCCCCTCTCTTGAAGCCCCTTTTGTTTGGACTGCACCTGACAGACTTCTCTCCTCTTCCTCTCCTAGAGCCTTTTCAGTCATGTCATAGGAATGACTCAACAATGGCTTTAGAAGTGACAGAGACATGAACAGGAAGAGTTGAATAAAATTATTTCTTGAAAAGTAGGAGTGGAGAAAAGCAGTATTTCCAGATTATTTTAAGATATGTGATTTTAAATATGTTCATATATGTACCTAAATTAAATATTATGACATACTAATAAGCTTTTATAGATTCAACTAGTTCAAAACTTTGGGGGGGTTCTCATTGGGAGAATAAGAGTTCATCTTTTTTTTAGGTCATTTAAAAACACGTGATAGTGGGCCGGCCTGGTGGCCCACTGCTACAGTGCGCCGCTTAGGAGCGCGGCTGCGCTCCTGCCGAGGGTTCGGATCCCACATACAGACCGGCCGCTCACTGGCTGAGCGAGGTGCGGGCGCAACACCGAGGGTTGCGATCCCGTTGCTGGTCCCAGTCCGGTCCGGTACGGGCGCGACACTGAGGGTTGCGATCCGATGCCGGTCACGAAAAAAGGAAAAAAAAAAAAAACGTGATAGTTTTTTGTAGGGTGGCCTTGGAACCCAATCCACAATTTAAGTATTGCTTGGAAAAGTATCTGACTCTATAAATAAACTTTAGAATCAAGACCTCTTGTAAATTAAGGAGTACCTTTATGAATGTTTACTTACATTAATTCTGAGAAACTCCTGTAGATACAACTATAAATTCTGGTAGGGCCAAGCAAAGTGTATAATTATATACTCTCTATAGTTTCTGTGGCTGGTTAGATCAGTTGTTTTGAATATGATGCAAATAAGATGAACATTGAGTCTGCATCCAATATGGCTTTTGTTCAGATAATTTTAAAAG
Organism: Galeopterus variegatus; assembly: GCF_000696425.1. Taxonomy (NCBI): domain Eukaryota; kingdom Metazoa; phylum Chordata; class Mammalia; order Dermoptera; family Cynocephalidae; genus Galeopterus; species Galeopterus variegatus. The sequence continues at coordinate 190,634 of NW_007727012.1, forward strand.
AAAATTGAGTCCCTTGACCTTAGACTAATTATTGAATTTTCTAAACCTATAGAGATGTTTCCTCATCTCTATAAGGATATTCATATTACTTACTTCATACAGTAATTACAGGAATTAAATAAGAAAATTCATGTAAAGTCCCTAGCACAGTATCCAAGACTAAAAATGTAAGCTATGATGATGATAATGAAGAAGGTGATGATGGTATGTGCACCACCAAGCCAGAAACTGGAGATACAAAGATAACCGAGATGTGATCTCTGCCCTCAAGAGGGCTAATAGTCTAGTATGCAGACAGACATAACCAGGGATAGCTGGAGAGAGGGTAAATTTCTGAACAACTCCATGGACACAAATTATATTTTTAATCTTGGTGAAACAACAGTATAGCTGTGCTCCAGGTAATGACAGTCTAGTTATTTGCAGTGGATTTCAGAGACTTAAGAACAAAGTAGATCATGGAATACTACTTGATATCAAAAAAGGAAAGAGGAAAATTTTAAGATTGAAAGTTATGGACTGATAGAACACATCTAAAAGTTTATTGGTTATCAAAATAAAGTAAAAATCTTTAAATTACAATTTGAAGTACAAATTGATGTAATTTGAAGACAAGAAAGCCCTCAACAAGAAAAATTAAATATTTATAAAGTAAAAAACTTCACTGGGAAAGTAAGTTTTCATCATTTTTATAGGAGATTTTGAAGTTAAAAGCACAGCACCTTTAAAATCAGCTTATGAAATTGTCAATGTAGATAAAATAGGATTAGAGAATAGTATTAGATTCTATTGAAACTGTGGAAAGTTAAATACATATAATTTTTTAAAATATAGAAGGACAAACTCAGGTAGATATGCTCTCAATGTGCTCAAGGTAGGCTTCTTTCTAATAGAGTTTCTCCAAAGAGGTATTATGCAGTCAGTCAATTACTCTTCAAGATAACCCCTCCAGTGTTGCTTAGAGTCTTTAAAGAACCTTAAAATACCATACCCAGGATGTCCCCAGAGCCTCCCATTTCCAATAAGGAATGAGTTCAACCCACAATGTGCTACCTGCATAGTAACTTTCTCTTCTGTTCTTACACCTGCTTTGATCATGCTTGGGGTTCAGATAACCAGGTAACACTGGGATATATATACTTCCTCATGCACTTTCTTACTTATTTATTTTTAAATTGACAAAAATTATATATATTTATTTTGTACAGCACAATGTTTTGAAATATGTATACAGTGTAGAATGTCTAAATTGAGCTAATTAACATATGGATTATCTCAAATACTTTTTTTGTGGTAAGAACACTTAAAATGTACTCAGGAATTTTCAAGAACATAATGTATTGTTATAAACTATAATCATCACGTTCTAAAATAGATCTCTTTAATTTATCCCTCCTATCTAACTGAAATTTTCTAGCCTTTAATTAACAACTCCTCAACCCTTCTCCCTTTTGCCCCCCTAGCTCCTGGTAACCACCATTCTATGTGTTCAACTTTTAAAAATTCCACATGTAAGTGAGATCATGTGATATTCATCCTTCTGTGCCTGACTTATTTTACTTAAATAATGTCCTCATATACACCTTCTTAAATATCTTTATTCTATGTGAGGGAGAGCTAAAAGGAATTATGTTTATCTCCTTCTAACCTATAGCCACATTCATTCTCAAACCACAGAAGCTTGAGCAAAGCAGGACAGTGCAGAACTTTCTTCAGCAGCTTTCTAACCTGTGACAGGTTTCAACAATTACATAATACCTTGAAATCAAATGCAATGAATGCTGTTTTTCCAGACCAGGCCAGGTGACGAGTGAGTTTCTGCACTACAAGCCCCATCAAATACCCCTCAACCTTCTCAGTGAAGCCATTCTCTTCACTAGGGTACATAAGAGACATTCATAACGGACTTGTGTCTGCGGTGCCATTTCCTGAAGACTTGAGAACAAAAGTGTCTCAAAGAGACACTGTCATATATTTCCCTTACTAGATCACTGACAACCAAAAACATTCTTGTAGGCTGAGAATAGCAATGGTAAAGATGATGATGATAATTATAGCATAAAATATTTTATGAGATTATATAACTTACCTAAAGTCATATAGCTAGTTCCTTCTGTCAGAAATTCAGAGAAAATCTAATGTGTGACTCCCAGAATCTCTAGAATTCCCAAAGATAAAGTTATTTTCAGATTTCTCCTTAACTTAATCCCCAGGATATGTTCAATTACCCTTTTTATCATGACATAAAATTTTAAATACCCCTCAGACCCAAGAACATCATTCTACCCCACTAGTCCATATCAGATTCTGGCATAAATCTTATGGGCCAATCTCCAGCAGTCAGCTATAAGTCCTTATGTTATGTTGTATGTCCTTTCCCTTCTCTCCATAGCTGCAGCCCACTTAAAAAGGGTCAGAGCAATCACATCTCAAACACTTAGCCTACAATTCTACCCAAAATTATGGCCAACTCCAAGTTTGTTTGCTCCTCACAATGTACCTGTTAATTCTTCATTTGCCACACTCATTACCATAAGCAAATTACATATTTCAGAATTTAGCAAAATAGCTACTTACTCTACACTGATAATTTTGTAGAATAACTTTAAAGAATACATTTTTATCCTCTACAAATGATGAAAAATAATCTTTTAATGAAAATTCTCTTATCTAAAATCAAACTTGTTGGTTTTATGGATACTTGGTACTTTTTTCTAGAATGGTATTCTACTTTTGAATTGCAATGTTCGATATAATTATATTTAACCTTTTACCTTGATTCAAAATAAGCATTTCAAGTCAAAGCAAATGGTATTAAAAGTGTTAGATTTTGATTCCTTCTAATTTGATTCTCATGAGAGATTAAATATAACTACTTAATTAATTTACTTCTCTAGAAAATTAATTATACCCAAAATATAAAACTGTCTCTAATTTTTTAAAGCTCTGAAATTCATAATAAACCAATTTTCAAAATTAAAAAAATATTGTATCAGCCTAAGTGTTTTCCTCGACTTACATTTTTAACTTTCCTTATGGAGCTAGATCCTTCAAAAAGCACAACAGATATAGCCATGGCTAGGTCCGTCAAATTCCAGCTTGAACAAGTGTCTACATGGGGAATAACATACTGCTTGGGAAGAAATGTTGGTGTTTTACACAATTCCTAATTTTGGCCACCAAGTGGTGCTATTAATTCAGAGTAAATTACAGCATGGGGGTGTGGGTTTGGGTGGCTTTGGGATGGGTATAGAATGGAGAAGCAGTATACAACTAGTCAGTAAACTGCAGGAGACCCACACAAGTCAGATGTTTATAACTGTGTGTACTGTGAATTCTCATATCATCTCCCATTCAGTGCCACCAGTTTAAAAAGAGGAGAAAACTAATTTATATACCCTTATTTTCCTGATAAAGTCTACTGTATTCCCTCAAGAAAATAATTATATATATGTATATGCATATATAGACATACACATGCATACATATTTGTACCAAACTTTGTCCTTTAAGATTATGCAGCTGTAAAAATAAACACACTGTTTTGATTAATCTTTCTTTATGTACAAAATTCCTCCAAATCCCATTAAAACAAAACCAAAAATCTTTACTAAAAAACACTATTCAGCAAACTCTAAAAGTTAATTAGTTATATTAAGCATTTTTAAATATCTATTTTTTAAAAAATAAATATCAACTCAACAGTTTTTCCTTAACTTATATTGTAAACTTTTCCTGAGGATATACTACTGCCTTCAAGTGCACAAATGCCTTTCACATTCCAGCTCAGAAGTAACATGTGGGGAGAGGGAACAGATACAATGACTATGTATGTTCAGTTTTCTTACACAAACCACCCAGAGGCCTATGAAAAGCATTAAAAACATAACTAGTAACTAAAAGGAAAGGCATAACTTACTGTCCACTAGAAGGAAGACTGGCAATGTCTCCACAATAGAATGAACAATGATTTGAAATCAGAACTTCGTCTGTACAACATTAAAAGGAAGGTTCATGGCTATTCAATCGGACAGTTCTACCCCCAAGATGAAGGACCTAATAAGGATGAGTATGCATCCAGTTCTCTCTACACATTAATATCTGTATTTTTAAAGAAAAAATGTTTCCACTTGGGGAAACTAGGAGAAAGGTGTTGGAGCATAGCTTGCACTCTTCCGTAAACTACCGTGATTTTGACTCTGGACTGAGAAGGCGACTCACACATACTTATCCATCTCTGATGTCATTGTTTGTCAAATCAAGTTATAAAATATTGGTTAAGCTTCTTAGGAGAGTGTAAGGATGAAACAGAGGAGAAGAAAATGCATTTGTAAAGCTGACTCCTACATGATGTCCTAAAATAAATTTCCCAAAATACAATGCCTTAGTTCAGTTGGTTTCTGTATGTGCCTCACAAAACTCACGTAATGAGTATACCAATTCAATGAAATTGAATATTCAAATTGAAGGATTAGCAAAATTCCTAAGGATTCCTCCTAGTTATTTACTTAGCAGTGAAAATTACAATGTTCATGCAAACATTTATCAAAGTTACTGTTTATATATACCTAAGGGTTAAAAAACAACATCAACAACAACAAAAACAACTTTCCAGTCTTAAGCCAAATTCCCAAACCAATTCTTCTGGCATTTCTTGGAAGGGAGAGGGAAGTGGGAAGAAGGAGGAGGGAGGAGTGAGAAGGAAGGAGGGAGAGGGACTATGTGTGTATGTTGGGGGAAAAGAAGAATTATGGTGCAATAGGAGATATGCATATTAAAAGCTAAAGAAAAATTTAAAGTAAAGGTACAAACAAAAAATAATGAAACTACTAGTATGACTGACAGCAGCAGCTACTTCTATATTGAGTGCTCACCCTATGCCAGACTCTGTGCCAGGTATCTTATGACCCTCTGAAGTAGGTATCATCAGCCTTTTTCTTTTTTAAAACAGCTGACGAAATAAGAGGTTCAGAGAGGTTAAGTAACTTGTCCAAGACCACCCAGATTCCAGCTGCGATCTTACTGATTTTAAAGTCTATGCTCTTAAATTTCTATGCTGTGTTATTCCCTTAGCACTTGTAACATTACAAGTTTAGCATATCTTAGTTCTGTATTTTTCAGATGTGGTCTGTGGATCACCTGTATTAGAATTGCCTAGAAGATGGGCCCCAAACCAGATCCTCTGAATCAGAATCTTTAAAGTAGAGCCTGGGAATCTGTATTTTAAATAAATTCCTTGAGTATTTTTTCTATGTATAAAAATTTGAGAACCACTATCTTGGCCCTTTCACAAAGAAGTCACTGAGATTAATTTTTCTTAAAAAAAGAAAGGGTGATATTCCATGTATAACATGTTATTTTAGCATTGGCATGACATTACACAAATTTAATTTCACATTCAGAAGAAAAACATGTTGCTGCCAAATCAGTTTAAATGCCTAAATTTTTTCATATATAGTTGCTGAGAAAAAACACATTTTCCTGGAATTTCTATTTTTTTAAATGTTAAAAAATTTTATTGCCATCTAGAATAAGGATGTACCTTACTTTAGGCAATAGACATGCTCCAAATTGAAAATTATGGTGATGTGATAATTCTTTAGGTTCAAAAATTATATTTTACATTTCCAATTCAAAATTCCTAATAGTGGAAAGTACTTTCTAAACATCACTGGCAGAAATTATATACATTTGTTTTTCTGTAAATGAATAAACATGAGTCAGCAGATGACAAAATCAACTTAAGACTGTATATAGTAAAAAGGTGCAGCACACAGTCCCAAAAAGAGAAGAAACGAATGTTAGATATGAGAACCTCAGGTGGCTCTCTGCATTTCTGAGTCAGAGAGGTTCCTTTTTAGAAATCCTATGATCCAAAATCCATTGCGTGAGTTGGAATGATTCAACAATAACTTGAGTTCTTCTACTTCTCGATATAATTTATGTATTTTTCTTCTTAAATAGTCAAATAATGAAATACTGTACAGATAGCAATAGATGTTTGAATTAGCTGAACAAATTATAAGAGTAAAAAAAAAAAACCTGAAATGTCATAGAAAGTATGACATTAATTTTAATTTTCCTTGTAACTACAGAGGGAAAAAACTATAGAAAGAAAATAATTTAGGAATATTACCAATTTTTAAAATTGAATGTGTAAAAAGTAAAGAACAAAAGCACTATAAGCACCTTAAAATATAAACTCTCCTTTTAAAAGAAACTTTACTATTTTCTTTATATGGTATGTCTATCCATTATTGATTATTTTCAATAATCAAATGTATATTATAGTATACATGTAATATAGAATAATAAATAAAATGTACAAATGTGAGTACAATATTAATTTATTGTAACTATTTTATTTAATGCTTGATGGTGATGGGTAAATTTCCTAGCATATTAGTGTTTTTCATCTTATGGTATCTTTTACTTCAAAGTAGACCTTGACAAATTTAAGTATTAAAAAGATCATATAAATAATAATAGCTAAAATTTTCTGAGCTTTTTTATGGTATATACCAGGCAAATGCTTGATATATAGTATCTAATTTAATTCTCACAATTCTCTTGACTGCCACACCATATCAACTTTGACTCGGTGTGACCAAACTTTGATTATGTTCACTAACCACGGTTAAGTTTCTACACTCAGTTCATAGTGCCTCAGGCATACTCAGGGCTCAAAATATATTTGTTGAATGAATGAAAATCATAAAACATGGAAGAATATAAATTAATATCATACTTTATGGGAGTTAAAGTTAGGTTCTTTCCCCCAATTTTTATTTTTAAAGCCATAGTGTCCTCATTCTATTAAAGAAACTGAGGCTTACAGTTACGAAGCTGATCTAGTAAGCAGGAATGAATATAGCAAACACTAGAGTGGGACCCTGGCTATTACTCTCCCAGCCAGGGTCCCACCTCACCATTGAAAGGGCTGAGTCCATGTTTTCAGATGAAAGTATACTAACGATTAAGTATTGAAGAAAAACAACCTCTCCTGTACTTATGCTAACAGCAATGGAAGACAGATGGGCTTCAGTACCTAATGGACAGGAGCTCTGGAGAGAATGGTCACATGGAAACCTTGGAGAGCTGGTCCTTGGCTCACTGTTCTTCTACCTGGCTATGATTCTGCTAATCAAGGATGTGACAGTATCAATCGTTTGACACGTTCTTTTATGCTTTTTACTTTTCTGCACATTGAATTAGAACATAATTGAATGAAGTTATATCACTTCTTGCAATTAGAAAATGATGTTCTATTATTTTGCATTCTTGGAGTTAGGTAACATAAAGTAACTAAAATCTTGATACAACTAAAAACATACGTACAGATACACAAAACAGACCTATAATAACACCTATACCAAAAATATGTTACTATTTTACTTACGAAAAGGAACAAATTCTATCAACTTTTAGACTCTATCAAAGGATGTGACACATTGCTTCTGGAAATTGTGTTAAAAATTCACTTTGCAGAAATTATTCAGACATAAATTTTTTTTTCTGACTTTTTTATTATGACATAGATTCAATGCCTTATGAATTATCAGTAGTAATTATTTTAGTAGAAAACAATAGGCTAACTCTTTACTATTTCAGAAACTTAGAGATTATTTTACTTTGTAACAACAAATTCCCTTTTGTTTCTATTTATGGAAAGTTCCTTTTCAGAGACAATATTATAACTTTGTCCATTTGATATTTTATGTTTGTAGAGATCAAATGGAAACATTCTACTTTAATAAGCTAAAATCTTCATTTTCTATTTTATCGTGGTTTGTTGTTAGAAAAAATTTTCATTAGTGACAAATCTACAGTTCTCAGTTTTTTTTTTTTAGTTTTGTAACTAAAATGACATAATAGATATCTCAGTTTAATGTAAATTTTTAATGGCATGGCCTCTTTTCTTCTTATAATTTATATGAAAATGGATAAAACCATGTCTATTAAAAAAAGAATCTCTATAAAATAAAGGCATTTTATTGCACAAGTCTTAATTCCTATAATACTTATAAGAAACAGAAATATCACAGTAAATGAGAGGCTATAGAATTAGCAGATTATTTAAAAAAACAGTTATATTTAGAAGATAGTCTGTACTTTCCTGACTCTTAACTATGGTTGTCCATGTTATTCCTATAGGATTTTTCCCTCCATTTTGTTAGAAGTGTGAATAAATTACAACATCTTAAGAGGCAATATTTAAGACATGTGAATAAGCCATGTGAACAAAGAACAATGTACAAAAATATAATTTGGGGGGGATGAAAGAAAATTTAAAGAACAGTATATACAAACATCAAATATATGTGTTAAATATGAGAAACACTGGCAAAAATTTTCTCCACACAAATTAAGTGTTACTAAATCAAACGTACTTTCCTTCCTTTCCTCGTTATTTATTAGTTGTACAGAATTAGTTTAAGGTATCTTTATATGTAAAAATGTACCCAGTTTTGGTTTTCATTTTCCCCTTTCTGGATATGGATATGGTGAGTTAGAGCTGACTACTCTTATTCTCCTAGTAAGTGTACAGTGATTGCTAGAGAAAAGAGAGACAGTGAAAAATATGTTCCTTATAAATTCATAATTAAAGTCTCATAAAAATGTTCTTTAAGTATTTCTTCAAGTAATCTTAGCTTTATGTTGTTATCTATACCATAAACTATAAAAACTATATAATCTACCATTTTCTAAATCACAGAATCTAATACTCTATATAGATTCTATTCTAATGTTAATGAATTTGTAGACTCAAATAGCTAGCATCAAGGCTACAGTGATAAGCAGAATACTTCAAGCATTTAATACAGCTAAAGGGGCAGATTAGAGATCAATAACAAAATCACCTGGTAAAAAAGGAAAAAGGTGTTGTATTAAAAGGCTTTTTGCTTTACATGTGAAACAATACTGAGAAACCTGCATTTTAGCACTTGTACTCAACAGGCACTCCAAACTATGCAACGATGAGAACAGAAACCCATCCTTTCTAATAATCTTGTGACAAAAGCTAAAAGACATCATCCTATTAACTAGTGATCTCAACTGCTAATGCAGAGTACTTCCTGGTGCCTTTTATGTAGAATGCTGCTATTAAAAAACCACTAAACATTCACTGCGAACAACACAGAATCATTCATCTTTTATCAGCATCTCTTGTTAGAAGAGTATGAGTGGGACTGAAGGTGTTATTGATATTATGGAGTGGAAATTAATCAGAAATTTTTCTCATATTTTTCTCATCTCACTAATTTACTTTTGTTCAAATTTCCTCCTGTTAAAAAGTTCATACCCAACCCCCTGTTGTACTCTTTTAAGTTGAGAATATTCAACGAGTGCGTCCACTGAAAAGCACCAGGTCCTAACACAAAAAGCATTCGAAATTCTCATTTAGTTGTCTTTATTTTGCTAGCGCCATGTGGTCCTTGAAGATGTAGAAAACACGGGAAGCTGAGTAAAGATCAGAGCAAGCTCATTAGCATTCTGACAAAATTGGAGTGGTGGAGATGTATAGTTTGCCTAGTTTGTCGTTTTGAAAGCTACCGGTGGTAAGCTTTCTATTTCATTGTGCCTTTGTCTTTGGGGGGGTGGGGTTCAAAGCAGCAGGGTATTTGTTAGCCCTAGGTTTGCACAATGCATTGTGGGAACCTTTCCTGCATATTCAGCCCTATATAGTATCATTCCAGTTTGAGTCAAAAAGTTTTTTTTTTCACCATTTATAAGAAAGGATATGTGTGTGAATCTTAGTCTATACTCGTAATGCATTTATCAGTTTTTGCCTTTCCCTGTTGTCTAAATTATGAAGTCTAAAGACAGAACCTAAATTAGATTAGTTTCAATCATTTGCAAATGTTGACATTCATTTCAGAATACAACATTAATACATTAATTTATTTTCTGCTCTTTGTCATAAACAACTAACAAATAATGCACAGGACTGATTTAGTTAGCTAAAATTCAGAAGCTTATTGCTCACTATATAAGGTTCCAATTGTATTTCTGAAAATGCTGTAGAGTAAATTTACGTGGTTTGTGCTATAGAATTATGTAAATAAAGAATATCTCTTGGAATACTTAAATAAGTTACTAGCCTATTCATTTGGTTTTCTTCATCTTCATCTTTTTCTTTTTTGTTAATGTAAGACTCACTTTGAAGAACTAAATGGGTTACATTAATGCTACTATTCAATGTGAATGTTTCCAAGTTGCAATGAAATGGATAAAGGTCTTTGGGGATGAATTTATCTGCTAAATCCTTGTGGTTGCCCTCCTAACTTGGATGATGACCCAAAAGAATGTCAACAGCTCATTTTCCCAGAGAGCTACAAGGAGTCCCTATGCAAGCCATAATCTGCACATTCTCAAAGAACCATTTCAAACATTATATTTCACAAGCTGTTTTAAGTGATTTTCCTCTCATCTCTAGTATCCTAACGTATTGGACATCAGTGCCTCTGAAATGAGGGCTGAACAAAAGTTTTTCAAGTGACTTCTACAGGTAGCACATACATTTTCAGATTTACTTTCAATGTACATTTTAGAAACAATAAAATGTATATGGCATAAGTGAAATAAATGTCTAAACTAAAGATTAGTATATTTTCCTCATTGTGAAAAAAAAGTGATTTTTTTATTATTAGTTATTACTTTGTTTAGAAACAAACCTAATTTATGAGAAGCATCTGCAGTCTTTCTTAATTTGTAATTATTAAATGCCCAGGGGAACCTAAAGAGCAACTGGTGAGTGAAATATAGTTATATAAGTAATCTGGTAGAAGTTAACAGTAAGAGAATGGATCATTTCTATGTGAAGCCATTGACATAGTAGCATTTGGTTATGTTTTATTTCCTTTGCACAGTAAACCACCAGACAAAGTAGTATGCAGTCATGGGGTGACTTTTATACATTAACTATTCTTATTATAAAACAGCATGTAATTAAAATGATGCAACTTTTTCTTTATATTTAATTTAAACTCTAATTTTCACCCCTTAGACCTTGGTTGTTAGGCTTTCTTCTACAATTTAAAAGTTCATTCCTGAAACAACAACAAAAAGAAAAGACCTGCTATGTATCATTTGGTGGCTATGGTGTGTCTACTTACATATTGTTAGAACTTTAAACTTGACTAACTTAAAGCTTAATATTTAAAAGTATCCCAACATTGAGTCGTTCTACTGCTAGCTGTAAAGCTATGAAATAATGCATGTTACAACAGTCATAATGACTGAATTAGTTCTATACTTTACAATATGGGTATAGCTGCAAAATTATTTATCTCCACTGAATTTTCCTACCAGTTTCTTGAATAAAATAATTTGGGCTAGCTATATCAAATTAGAGAGCAGTCAGGAGTGTCTAAGTCTAGCTTTAAAACAAATGTTTTAACCATTTCTTAGCTGTATGACAAATAGGGTACTTCCCTCCTAAAACCATTTTTAAAATATATTTTCTATCTTAAATTTAGACTTAATTAGAAACCATTTCTGATTCATAATACCAAGACTGCTGAAATATCACTTAAACAACCATAAAAAGACATGTAAAAAGGGACTTCTTAGAGCTGCAAATTAATTTTCTAAGTTTTAAAGCACATTACATTTGCATTTATAACATTTTCAAAGTCCAAAAAACAAAGTAGAGTTAAAGTATTGTAAGTAAATAAATGCGGTTGTATAGTTAGTCACAACTACACACACACTAAAATAGCTTTTTTGCACTATACCCAACTTGAAGCTTCTTCACAAGTGTTCACATTGTGCTGGTGTTTAGGTTCCTATGACTTAAAGGCCAGATGTTTTTCACAAATGACCAACAATCGTAGTTAGAATAAATTAATGATTGATTTTTTTTAAAAGCTTTGATGGAATTAAGCATACTTCTTTTCTCAATGTGCCCATGTGAATGTTTGCCTGTTAAACTTTTTTTTTTTTTTTTTTTGACAAGTGAGGCCACCCGGCAGAAAACAACTGATGCAAAACCCAGGAGTAATCCCTCTGTTTAGTTCAACACTACGGTTAGCCTTAACACTGCCTCTATTATCCAATGGATTTAGAGAAACTTTCATTTATTTGTTGGCCTCAGTTTTCAATTCTGTTGCCCTCTTTAAGGAAACCTAGACTTATTCCTATGTAAGTACATTTGCTCACTGGTATAATGAAATGTTCTAGAATTTCAATTACCCTAGCAAGCTAAACAGAAGTGGTATACATACGTACTTTGAAAAATAAGTGAAAAGAATCAAGATACGGGTTAGTAATCCTACTAAGGATTTTAAAGTATTTTGTGATGAGCCTATAATGTCCACAGTACAAGACTAAT
>NW_007727012.1:212967-242967 GCF_000696425.1 Galeopterus variegatus
TTATGATGTTGCTGGCACAGATCCACCAGTGCTACACTTACATACAAAGTGTCAGCTTGGAACGCACACATATATCTAAGTTTTGCTGTTCCCAAAGAAGTAATCATTACGACCTCTGAGTACTAGGAAATTAATAATTCCTCAACAACAATTACACACACATACACCCACAAGCCATTAAAAGCTGATGGAAAAAAATTCTCTAGTATTTGCATAAGGACTTGACAGGTCCCAAGGTGGGATGGCAGAAAATAATATGCTTTCAAGCACAATTTAAAACACACACGCACATAAACAATATTGCTATCTAGTATTCAGACTACCATTGATTTAGGATTACTCAACAATTTTCAGAAGGAACCAGACATATAAATCTGTGCAGGTGCTCTCTCTGCCATTGATGCCTTTCCCCAGCTACTCCCATTCTCATTTCTGGCACCTCCCATCTTGTTGTATGACCCACTGAAGCTTTCTCTTATATTCCTTTCCCATTTTTTTGCTAGATCCTTCTGCCAACATGCCAGGAGAAATGCCCAGCAGTCTGGGCCACCATCCAGGCTCTACCCCCCTCCCCCCTACGATTCAAGAGCTTCAATATCAACGTGGTGGTGCTTAAAACCCAGAATTGTTCAAGCTCTGGGAACCTAGGACTCAGATCTAGACAACTATTAATATTATTTAGTTATATTTTGAATGAATAGGTTTTTCTGGGTTTGTATGGCATATGGACACATAACACTGTTTCTTTTGGAAAATGCATTCTGAATTCTAAATAAACCTCGCAACTCATTTAAAATTGAGTGCAGAGTTACCACATGATCCAGAAATTCCAATCCTAGGTATATAACCAAAACAACTGAAAACAGGAATTCAAACAGATACCTATACACAAATGTTCACAGTAGCCAAAAGGTAGAAATAACCCAAATGTCCATCAGCAGATAAATGAATAAACAAAATATGGTATATACATACAGCAGAATATTATTCAACCATAAAAAGGAATGAAGTACTGGTACATGCTACAACATGGATGAAACTTGAAGACATTATGTAAAGTGAAAGAAGCCAAACACAAAAGGGCAAATATTGTTTGATTCCATTATCTAGAATAAAGCAAATTCATATAGACGGAAAGTAGATTAGAAATTCTCAGGGGATTGGGAGAGGAAGAAACAGAGTTATTGCTTAATGAGTACAGACTTTCTGACTGGAGTGATAGAAAACTTCTGGAAATATACAATGGTGGTGATTTCCCAACACTGTGAATGTACTAAATGCTACAGGACTGTATATTTTCAAATGGTTAATTTTATGTTATGTGAATTTCAAATCAATAAAAAATTGAATATAGTTGGTATCTACAAGTATATAAAAACCTGAAATAGCAAATAGAATATATTTGTTCTGTAAAGAAGACATGGTGGGGAAAAGAGGGCTAAGTCAAGAGCTACGAAACCTAAAAACCTGGGTTCAAGCCCTAATTCTATCATTACTAATGAGGTCAACTTAAACGAGTCATTTTCCTTTGAGTCTGAGTTTCATTATGTAAAGAATATGGATACTATCTGCTCTGCTTAATTCTGAGGCTGAGATTCAAAAAGTACCTTGAAATCTCTAACAAGAAAAAAAGGTACCATTATAATAAATGAAAACTTGGCATGTACTGAAACCCAAAAAGGCAAAGAACAAATATTTGCTTTCACTCTGTAATATCTTATCTCTTACTTCAGACACTAACTAGATTTTAGGCAAATCTTAAAACATTACTTGTGCTAAGGAGGTTCAATACAGTCCAGGGTGATTCTTGCAGTTTATAAAGTTGGGGGACCAAGTAAGTTTTAGTCTGACTCTGCAGTAGCAAGGATCAGATTCTGTCCTGTAGAATAAGGAACATAAGTCTCGAAGGGATTCCAGAATCAATCTACAGTCTGTAACTGTCTTTCAGATAATGAATGATCTGTAGTTGGAATGGGGCTGTTTCAAAGCTTCGCTGGTGATATGTAGGGTGGGAAAGAGAACTTGAGTCTATTTTGGTTAGAAACCTCAATAAATAGGCCCTGAGTACAAAAGAAGAAAAGAAAACAGAATTTCTAGCTTTTTCACTACTGGCATAAGGCTTGTTATAGAGTAATATCTAATTTATCCAACACAAACAGGGATTGTCTGCTTCTTTTTTTTTGGCAGCTGGCCAGTACAGGGAACCAATCCCTTGACCTTGGCATTAATTTCCATTTGTTTAACAAAAAAAATTTTCTGTTTGTTTCCTTAAAATATTCAAATGAAATAATTTTAAAACGTCATACAGAAATTACACTATTATTTACATTTTTATATAGCTAACATAGCTAATATTTTCAAAATCCCCGAGAAACCAAAGAAAAATTTCCAAATGTGAAACAATATATTGGTTTATGGATCTATGCTGAATCTACACAACAGTATATGTAAAAGACTGAGCATGTATATAACATGTTAGGAGAGTGGTCTAGGTAACCAGGTGTAGGTAGACAGGTCCTATGTGATAGGGTTCTTGTGACCTGGATTCTAGTCTAAGATCTGACACTTAGTGATCTGTGTGACCTTCAGCATTTCTTGTACCTCTGTCTCCTCACCTGTATATGACAGAATTAGGTAATAGTTTTCCCAAAAAAGTTTTTTTGGTTTTTAACTTTAAGCAGTAGAACCTTTTTTCAAACAAATGCTTCCAAGAAAGTCACTACTTCAAATAAATAAACTCAGAGCCACTTTGAAGTAAGGTAAGGAATCCAAATGCCTGTCTGCTTTCTGCTCCCTATTGTCCTGACAGCCCCTGAGCTGCCTCTGAAAAAGATTTAGGGCTCCACAGAACACAGTATGAAACCCACTGGGCCAGATAAAGCCTAAAGTCCTTTCCTGTTCTAATATATTCTTATTTCACTAATATATGTATTTTCAAATGTCCCATATAAATGCTTACTTTTGGAGGAGTTCTTTTTTTATAAATATATTTTTAGAAACTACGAAGAAGTTCAGGAGAGCTTTTTGGTCCTAAATCATGCTACTCTATTTTAACACTGATATAAAATTAAAGCAATTAATTAGATTAAAGAAATGTATTTTCCACTCTTATTTTTGACATTTTTTCTTAATATAACATTTTTAACTTGGTGTGAATTATTTGAATTAACTTCTCATTTTTATCCTTTTGTAGGAGCACCATTTTAAAAGAAACACACACATACATACATACTCACTGTTACTTTCCAATAGCTTATTGTGTTCTTAGATCTATTCAATCACTATTGGCAATCAGCACTAAATACCAGTCTACCTTCTGGTTAGGAGCTAACTTGCTGCTCTAACCCATCATTATGAACATTTCTATATACTTTAATCCTTTCAAATACAACTGTGACACAAAGTATTACAGACTCTTAAAAACCTGTTCTCTTGGGGGAAAAAATTGTGGAGCATCAGTAACCAGATAGTATTCTCAAATTTCAGTGATCTAGTCCATGGAGCCGTCCCCTATGCACAGTGCTGTTTCATGCAGTACATGGCTTTAGCTGGCCAAATCTTTTTTTTTCCCAATGAATCAGTAGAACAGTAAAGATCTTACTTTTTTTTTAAGCAGTGGCATATCAATGAGGCACAGATGTGTATTCCAACTCTGCATGGATGAGCACACTGTTCAATAGTGCTGGCTCACACGGTATCAGGGCGAGTTATCACTTCCCATGAAGGCACTCTTATCACCAGGGCCCAGAGAGGTGGCTGCAAATCACAGCCTTTTTATTTTCAAGGCAGTTTTGCTGAACATTCAGGCTTCAAAGATTCACACTTCCAAAACTCTATAAGAGTTTGTGAACGCTCAATTTGCCAAAACTGTTTACAGTGTAATTGGGCACCGTACCTGTGTCCATGAGATAGCGAAGGCGCTTCTCCACCAGCGCGGCACGGGTGTCAATTTGCTTTTGCTCATTCTCTAGTGCTGCCAATTCTCCTACAACATACTGACTGGTGTCTTTGAACCCTTTCTGTTAACGAGAACAAACAGGAAGAAAAAAAATCACTTGTAAGTTGCATTTTTCCTTTCTACAAACACTTACTAAAGCACTTACCTAGAGAACTAAATACACCCTTAGTATCATCACCCTTAGTACCAAAAAGCAACTCCCTATGACTCAGAAATTTTTCACGTGTTATGCGTACCAAACTTTTGCAAATAGAGAATATTTCACCTGTTTATAGTGTTATATTTATAATTTCACACTCGGATTTGCAAGACTTAAAAGGTTAACACTAATTTTTTAAAAAATTCCCCATAGAGTTAAGTCAGAGTTATCTAAGCATGAAAAATGACAAAAGAGAATTGTCCCTTTGGTGATTTTCAAAACAAACACCAATGACATCTTTACTTCAAAAGTATAATATACAAAAATGGAGTTTTACTAAGAAATTGATCCTTAAAGTACCCAACCTGAGAGAATCAGACAGATTTGTTCTATAAAAATACAAAATTAAGACACATTTTTTGTTTTCATAGTGACTATACTATTTAAAATGATAAAAAAAGATAAAAAAGAAGTTTGCAATATCTCCAGTTTTCCCTCCAGCTGGCTCCTGTACTTTAACATGTCATTCTGTTGATGTATTACTAATTATTACAGCTGCTAATTCTAACCTGACAGGTGGTTTCAAACCTTGCTACACAGAATCCAATGTAATTAATACTGATTTGTTTAATCTTCCATTTATCCAAATTTGGATTTCAATTTGAAAATTTACTTTTCATAACAATCCATGTTAAAAAATTATTCTTAAAAGTTTAATTTGAAATAGCAACTCTATTATAAAGTGCCAGTATAGTCTTAACTTTTATTTTCATATTACAAATTTAAATCATTAGGGGCAGGGTTATTATTTATGACATAATCACAAAAATGGGTTAATTATAGCTCCCTTTGGAATACCTGTCTACCTTTTGACATTTCTAGGGCTAAGAGAACTAAGTAGCTGAGAAATATTAAAGAAATGCTTAAGTGATACTCTCACCACTACCACTACTGTCATCAACACTTGTTATTTATTCAGAAAAATAAATGTGAACAATCTTCATTTGTCAAATCTCTTCCCTACCTAGAAGCATATTAATCTCTAAGAAGCTATGAAAAATTATCTTTTGTTACTCCTTAAACAAAAAACAAGATCATTAATTACGAGCATATTTTGGAATTCTCATGATCAATAAATATGTCTAACTGTATGTATAACCTACATACCTTTTGAACTTGAAAAATGATTTGTCCTTACACGTGAACTCAATTTATACCGACATTGTTAAATTGATTATGGCAGTTGACAAAATTAAAGTTGAAATATTTTAAGAAATCTTAACACTGATAATTTCTCAGGATAGTTTGACAAAAAAGTCACTGTATTTTTTAAAAATTCATACAAAATGGATATTCTTCCATCTCAATACAAAATATACAGAAAAATTATAATAACAGAATAAATGCTAATGGTAACTTTAAAATCTGGAATAATCTGGTGAATCCTTTTTGAACCTATCT
Source organism: Galeopterus variegatus (assembly GCF_000696425.1). NCBI lineage: Eukaryota > Metazoa > Chordata > Mammalia > Dermoptera > Cynocephalidae > Galeopterus > Galeopterus variegatus. Next base: position 218,526 of record NW_007727012.1, read on the forward strand.
GCCAGATAGCAGAGCATTTTCAAAAGGGTCTTTTCCTTTTCTTATTCCCATCCAGAGGGACAAAACGAATGTAGTAGTTTGCAAAGACAATATGAGTAACAAAGATATAAGAAAGTCGAAGTGATAAGCAACACATAAATTTCATTGCTTTTACTGATTAGTCCAGTTAAAAATAGTAACAAATTTCACAATCAGGTTTCTTTAGTGTGAGTATATAGTATACTCAAGTATTCTGTAACTTATAACTTATACCAAATACTTCATCAGGCTATACCACTAAGCTGTTCTTTGTACTAAGACCTTTCTAGGTCTTCTAAAATGAACAACTTAAAATGAGAAGGTTTTAGAGCCCTAAAATGTAGTTGGCAACTGAGTGCATTTATAAGGATTTTAAAATCTAACAATGAATATTCTAACAGTAAACACAATGAAAATATTTAGACAAACTGTAGATAATAAAAAAGTAGCACCATTAAAGATAGCTATGCTCCTAGACAAAAATTCAAGTTAAAACTTGTTCTTCCTGCTTCTGTCCTGCAGCTGTCCATCAAAAGCAGCTTTCTCCCTGCGGTCTATCAAATATTTCCCTCACAAATCAATTTTACACATGATCAGCCCATACCCCTACTGAGCTGAACCTCCCCGTTAATTAAGTGAAGAAATTACCATATATATTATATTAATGCAAACATCATTCAGCTAGTAATTCACGGCTGATCTGGATAATGGAAAGGTTGAACACCCATTAACCCAAGCCAACAAAATGGGTTGGCTGAGAAATTCTAGCAGGTCTCATGTGACTTTTCCCTCTAACTGCAGCTCTGCGGTATCTGCTATTGTAATAATTAAAATCCTCCTGGTAGATCAATACTAGAATCTCTTTATGGGAAGTGCCCTGATGGAAATGTCTCAAGGAAGCTGGGGCTGTGGAACTCTGAAAAATTCATTTTTTTTATCTGACAATTATCACCACACTGCAGACTAATTCAACAGTGCACCCCTCTCACTCTGCTTTGAATGCACTGGAGATTGACATCTTAAAAAACCTAACATCTCATTTTAACAAATAAAGGCACTATTTCCACATACAGTTTGGAATTATCAGCAATCATGAAACCACACAAAAAATTAATATACATTAAGCACTTCATCTTCTGATGGCTTCCTCTGAGTTTCAGTTATCGCTGCCTTCTCCTCATTTCCTTTCTTTGTATCTTCCTGTATTGATCTCTGCCTTTTCATCTCTTAAAAAAAAGGGAGGGGGGAGAAGACATGTAAAATTATTATAAAGCTTGATATTTGTGTATTGAAATGCGGATTTACATTATCGGCTTATATATATAGGTGTACGTATGTATATCGTTAAATACTGTTAAGTCATAAGATGGGAAACATTTTAAAAAGTGTTCCTACCTGGTCTATTCTCAACATATTGACTGAAAGACTGAAGTTGAGTTTTTCTGACTGTAGAATCCTTGCTGAACACAACAGGATTTCTAAAACGTTCTGTTGCTTTTTGTAATCGCTCAGTCCGGAGATCTTCCGTGCCGTTCTAAAAGTAAAACAACACATGGTAAGACAGTCCTCATTTTATAAACATGGAATTAAACATTAGTAAGGCAACTTTCAGTGATTTAAGATAATGCTGATTTAGAAACTTTTTTTTTTAAAGAAAAAGGATTTCAAAGTACTCAAAATAGCTCAACTTCAAATTCTGTTGCCTATAATCAAAAACTTTGGGGCGCATGGCTTAAACCCTCGATAACTTTGACATACCAGATACTATGAACTTGTGTCTTCTCCCAGTGGTATGTATCATTTAAAAGCCATGTTGCCTTCTATTCTCCCCACTATTCTGCCCCATCAGTTTGTACAGTCCCACAGACTTGTATGACAAGAAGAACTAGTTTCTAATTTTATGCCCATTGAGATAAACCATTAATGCTGGATGAAAGCTAAAAGGTAGGATTATAGTACTACCCCACTGAACTGTATTTCATCAGCTATAACTTTCCAAAGCCAGATTTGTAAGTAAGCCCTTTACAGCTAAGGAAACTACAATTATCTTTCCCAGAGCTTCCTATGTTAATACTGGTAACAAATTCAAATGGTTCTATCAACAAGAAATATCCCAGAAGACTGAACCACTGCGGTGTGTGGAAGCTGCAGATACCGAGGTGCTGTGTACCAAACAAATATTTCATTTTATACCTAATCTTTTATTATTTTTATTAAGTGTTTTGAAAGTAAATAGGGAAAGGCTAAGATGCATGACTAATAGCTAAGCCTGCTGAATGCTGAAACTGGTTATCAAAAGCTACCAAGACTTTGCCCTTCCTCTGCATTGAGACAATCGGTAATGAGGAAGCCCTCCAATGGCCTATTCTCTAGCCTCAAGGAGGCCTGGGATACAGAATCCTCAAGGGAAGGTAACAGTTTATCCTTTTCCACAAACACAGAATGCCTCATTTATAAATGTGTAAACTGCATTTTATTAAAAAAAAAAATAAAACCCCAAATCAATGCTAAAAGCTTCAAGAGAACAGATGGACTCTGTGTATTCCTTATTAACACCATTTTCAAAATCTTAGCTAAAAAGATTCATACAAAGGCAAGCTGTTTAAAGCACACCTTTTGTTGGAATAACTTTAAAAATTACTCAATAAGAGCTTTTTGGAGAGCAGAAATTTCACCTATGTAGATGATTAAACCATAAGAATACAAATACCTCTATTTTAATTTTTTAAAAAGTTACCTAATATATTTATCATTAACATCATACTTATAGAATAAAAATACGTCTTAAAATATCCTAACTAGCTTTGTAGTTAGGATGGAAACAATTTTGGCTTTTATTTTTTAAAGGAAAGTATGAATTCCACTGTTATAATAACTATCTAGTAGTCTAAAACCCAAGTCTTTACCAAAATAAACAAACACAGCTAAATTTTTTTTTGGCCTTGCAACATGCTAAAATATCAGTGTGATTAGCCAGCAAATCCCATCTTAAGAAACCTTTTTTATGACTAGGGACTTCTGCCACTTTACAAATGTATTCCTCTAAACCCACTAATTCAGTTAGCCTTTTCAATCCATTGTATTATTCTTAGGCCAGCTTCATTCCACATTAAATCCACTGCAGAAAGCTAAATTGAACGCAAAAAATCAGACCTGATCCAGGCTTCCTTTTGTTCAAAAATAGAGACCAAAAGTCCTCTGGCGCTGCCACACACTTTCATCACCAATTTATAGAAACCGACAATATACGGGAAAAGCAATGAAAGTCATTGTTTTGGGACTTCAAAGCATCTCTGTCAGGGGAAGGAAATCCTTTCAGTCAGCAAGGCAGTCCCCATGGTCTGCAGGTGGGTGAAAAGTTATACAAGACTGGAAGTGCCCTAAAGCTAGAGAAATACTAATGATACACTATGAGGAAAAGGGAGGAGCTTGTGGGTGGGGATAATATAAATAGCCTAATAACAATAATAATATTGTTATAATGTGGCATTTTGGCTAAAGTCCTACACAAGGTTAACATTCATAATGGTACAAAAACACATTCACGTATCTTAAACACTTGTATTTAATTACATCACCACCTTCAGGTGTGATAGATTCTTATAAATAACATAAATTCTAGTTCATGTAAAGAGGAAGAAGAATGAGGATGATAGAAAAATATTCTAGAATTCTCTTAGCAATATTCTTAGCAAAGTATACATATATATATAAAGTTCAAGAATAGTTTCTATATACCCTCTACTTTTACTTGAAATAGCAATTTAAAGTAGTAGTTTCTCTGAAAAACAGTATATGAATTCTGACTACCAGATTGAAATTTTAATTTATTAGCTATTTGATAAAAATTTTTATACCTTAATCTTAATGTGAAGAATTTGGTAACAGTTTGTTTTCAGGATTATATAGTAACAGTAGAAACTAGATACACATAAAGCTGAGCAAATGTTTTAAACAAGTGAGATTTACCTTAATGTCTTGATCTGAGCTCTCAGGTACAGCCTTCTGGATTGCACTGGAGAGTGAATTTGCCACCTGTGGCTGAGCTTCTAGGAGCTTTTTCAGCTTCAAGTCCATCAACTTACTGTTTTGTTCTGTTAAATATGCAAATACCATGAATAACTGAGTGATACGCATTTAGGTGTGTAGGCTATCAATTTTAGGTGACATCATAAAGATATTACTTTAAAAAAAAAGAAAAGGACATTAAAGTTGTAAAGTAACATATCAGATTAGACACATGCAGAACTCCTTACATATGTGTACATACATGTTCCCCCTTCAAAATCATTCCTCTTAAAGAATATAGTCAACATACCTAAAGATGACTCAGTAATATTATAGTTAATAGTAATTTTATACTTATGCAATCTTTATATAAGTAACTGCATAGGTTATACATAATAAAACAAGCTATTACAGCAAACTAGATATTTAGAGAAAAGACACATTTGATTCTAAATTATATTACTGTTTCAATTATCTTACCTTAGTATATTAAATTCATACATATAATGCCACAGTAAAACAAGTTCTTAACAGGATCCAGATAGTTACGTACACACTGTTAGAATCCAGTGTTTATGTGTGTACACATATACCCAACATTGAAACAAGGTATATGTTTACAAATATCTTCTACTTAGATGGCAGAAATACGATAAAGATGATCACATTTTTGGAATGTATTATATATGGATAGAAATCTAAAATAAATAAAATGTGTACACATATACCCAACATTGAAACAAGGTATATGTTTACAAATATCTTCTACTTAGATGGCAGAAATATGATAAAGATGATCACATTTTTGGAATGTATTATATATGGATAGAAATCTAAAATAAATAAAATATAGCCATGGCTTTTAAAATAAACATTTTCAAATTATTTTTAGCAAGGACATTAATATTTAATAATAAAACAGTTCAGAAACAAGTGGAAATACAATCTGCTTAAACAAATTCATACAAAGCAACTCTTTAATAAAATGGTTGTAAAAGACATGCCAACCATTTGGAGAATGGTATTTTTCATAAAGATTAATAACTTTTCTAATTATAAGACTCTTAATAAATGCTATTATCATTACTTTCATGCAAATTGGTCAGTTTATATTGCCAGGCTTCTCTTTTTAAACAATATCTGATGAACTATGGTCAAATCAAGATAAAGATTAAACAATTTATTATTAAAACATCATGACTTTTATATACATATTAAAAAAGAATTTTGGGGAAAATAAAGCAAGGATAAAACTCATAACATTTTCTACGTGCTTCTAGATTCCAGTTTGCATTCCTATTTCTTATTGCCATGAAGTATACCAGAGATCTGAATTGGGAAGACTGTCTATGCACATGCCAACACTTATGGCATGCTTGACAGCTGTAAACAATATATTAGTGAACTCCAAACAGGAAGACTGTCATGTATTTTCTTTTCTGGCATACATAAAATAGAGAATTTTTAAAAGGACAAGAGTCAAACCTTTCAGGATTAAATTAACCAGTCTTTAAGGTATCCCACAAATTTGCTACAGCTGAAACTAGAAAACTCCCCTCACCTAAGAAATGGCTAATTTTTTCCTGTCTTCATAATCTACTGTAAAATAAGGACACATGCATCAATTATTGTCCCTGATTTTATATTTCCATGAACTGAATGTTAAAGTTTCCATTCTGTACTTATGGATGTCCTCAGCAGTAAAGTGATGGTATTCTGATAAAGTCTTTGGTGCTGGTTGTGTTGGGAGGTTGAGTAAGCAACAACAAAAATCTTTTCAAAAAGAAAAATCAGACCTACCCAAGTTCTACAGTATTTTAAACAAAAAGAATTAAAACGTAGTTCTAATTTTGGGTTAAACACTTAAAAGTTTTCCTTAAATATCAGCATTCTCTTGGACTTGCACAATTACAAATATACTGACCTCTGTCTATCAACAGTATAATTTAATACTGGGCCATGAAGGAGCTACTGAGAAAAAGAACATGGGTTTTCTCGGGTGTTCCTTATGGTTAGGAAGACCCTGGTCAATTGTTTCTTGGAGAGGTAATAGCACAATTTCAAACAGGGGAAGAAACAAAGCAAGTTTGCATTGCAGACACAACAGGGATGGAGAAAAGAATGCCTGATCTCACTCCCTGTAGCTTTTACAGGGAACGATAAATATTAGGGACTTTGCCTCCTTACTGTTAAATCTAAAGAAAACGCCAAAGACTTTTTATTGTTATAAGCATTTATGGAACCCCTCAGGTAGACAAAACTTTGGATTGCTACTTGCTGCTGGCTTACAAAGGCAATACGTATGGAACACTCATCTATTAAAAACCAACAGCAAGTATTTTTATATTTTAAGCAAGAATTTACAAAGGTCAATTGCCAATGTGATTTACTGATTGGCTGATGTAGGATTAATTTAGTAGCAGTCTATATATGTAGTTTTCATAAGAAATGTCTCATAATCAGTTAAGTATGTATGAAATAATTTATTAGTAGTAATATTTAAATACTTAAAGTAAGCACAAAATTTGCAAAGTAATATTACAACTAAGACTACTAAATTTAGATTTACATTTGCAGTATTCCATATATATATTACATTTAGAGTATTTCATATATATTATATATATAATACATATATATATATATATGTGCTCTATATATACCTTATATCATACAAAATTTTTAAAGCTGAGAAGTGAACCAATTATTGAATGCCTACAAATTGTCTCATGTAACATAAAATATAATAGTCAATCTTAGTAATAAGAGAACAGAGCTACGATTTGCTATTCCAATGTTATTGCTAATTTTAACATTCAACCTAAAACAAAATAACATAAAATTGGTGGAAGGTGGATTTAGCTAAATGATTTGTGAGGACATAAGATGTAATAAAACTACCAAAAGAAATTATTATTATTAATGAAATAATGTAAATATAACCATAAAGTATGCCATGCAGCAGGACACAAAACATTTATAATTTGAAATTACCGGGAGTATCAAGGTCATTTTCTAAGTTAGTAAGTTCATCTCCACCTCCTACAACAAAGCCTTCAGGAATCTCCTCGTTAGTATCTACCTCAATATTATCATTTTCATCTGTAGGAACATGTAGCAATAATGTTAGTATATTATTTACATTTTATATCATTTGTCCAAAACACTAAAGAAGAAAAACCAGTATTTTTAATGACAGTCCCTCAAATTGAGGCCTGACACGGATAAGCAAGTTAAGAAATCAGTTTTAAGTCACTTTTTCACTATTGGATTAACATTTAATATTTTACATTCATATGTCAAAGTTGAATTATCACATCAAAGCAGACGCAAAGGTTCTGACAATTTGCCACATGTTGTCTTTGAATCACTGAGCTCATTAAGTCCCTGTATTTTAAAGTGTAATCTATTAGTATACTGTAATAATAGCACATAAAAATAAAGTTGGTTTGGTAACAAAGTCATCAAATAATACTTCTAAATTTCACATTTTTATTATTTATCAGACATAGATGTGTAAAGAAACACATCATTCCTTACAAATTTGTAGCTATATTTAAGTCATATGAAGACTTGAATGCTTTTGTGCTATTAATAATCATAAAGTTATTATCATAAAAGCATAGATTACGAGACTAGAATAGGCAATACCTTTATACAACAGAAGATTTAGAAACATCTAAGACAACACATCTTGGGACAGCTAAAGCTGGGAAAAATTATTATAATTCAAAATTAAATACATGGGAATGAGGAAGTCTCATTTTTTCTATCTTAGTAAAATGCTTTATTTAGGTCATAATTAATTAATGGTGTCAATTTTTTTACATTAAATATTTCTAGTATATATTTTTCTCTCTCCAAATCCTAGTGATAAAATTAAGTAATTTTGAATCCCATACATTTTGACTAGGCATACCATTAATTTGATTTGCATATTAGAGGTTTAGCTTAACATTCTGTTGTTGACAGGCAATGCACCTTTTGGAGAAATAGCTGTCTAGCGCTGGAAGTTGAAGAATACCCCTACTACTCCGCAATTTATTTTTTATTGGGCAACTTTGATTAATAGGTATTCCAAAGATTTTTCCAATTGAGAAAGTCCTAAATTCTATAGTTTTGGGTTAATCCCTCAACATTTGTCCCTCTCTCAAACTGTACACCTTTATGTTTAATTTTTGGCTTCCCCAGTAAATACTTACTGTGAGCATTAATATCGATAATAGCTTACAAATATTGAAGACTTCCCATCTACTATGTAAGCCATTTAGAAGAAGAAAACAAAGAAAAAGATTGAGAAGTGCCCCCAGGGGAGAAACAGAAGCATAGAGATGAAAACATCGTTAAATGATTTCAAAGAATTACCTAAGGCATTATGGTTGGCTATGTTATTAAAGCACACTCAGTTGAGAGATTTTTTTTTTCTAATCAACCGTGCTTAGCAAACTGTGTTTGACTCATTTCATAAAAGTAAGTATCTTCAAACTTCACTGTCCTCATAAATTTTTCTCTAAATAATTTTGTAGTTTAGCAGATGAATAAACAAATATTTCCTGAGCACTAAAACGGTGTTGAGAACACTTCCTCAGCATCACTCTGCATCAGAGATAGCTCACTATTAACAGTTTTCTGGGATCTAGTGCAGTACTTTGCTGCTAACAATCAGCCGACACTGATTATTACTGACCATAATTAATATAGAGTTAAAGTACAAAACTCAACACGGAGAGCCTAACCTAGGATAGAAGAATTGGGAGTGGGTACAACATGATATGAAAATCAATTGGATATTGGTTTGTGATCGAAGGAACATTGAGGAAGAGTAAGGGTGAGGGAGACATCGCAATTGACCCACCAGCAATTGAGTGACCAGAATGATGGCATTGCTATGAAAAGAAATAGTTAAGTCTGGAAATGTGGTTAGGTTAGGGTACTTTCAGGTTCCAAGGACATGCAGAAAATTGCACATCCTTTCATTACCACTTACACTGTGCCAGGTTCCTATATGATGTTAAACAGGTGTCATTCATTTTATTTCTAGGCTAAATGAAATCTCTATCTATACTACCACTCACCAGTAATGCTGAGTGAGTTAACTCAATGTTCATATATGTATTAGATAAAAGGATTATTATTTGGGTGGACAAGAGTAAAAATTGATCGTCTATACAGCTCAGGTCTTTCTTTTTAAGAATGGATTTCTACTTTCCTTCCAATTGCTGTCTTTAGTTTTACGATGAACCTTGAAATCTTTTCAACAGTTAATGTTACACATTTCCTAACACTTGTGGAAATGCTCTAAATACATTCTAACAAAATTAAAGTGCATATGCATTTGTGTGTACATGCATGTGTGCGTGTATTTAAAGATACTACACACACACACACACACGCACACACACATCTCTTTAAGGTTAACCACTGAAAACCCAGTAGGCAAGCAAGGCAGAAAGTAAACTACAGATCTGGTTTGCAAGTATGGCATATATTATCTGTGCAGGAAAAGGTGGAAGGAGATTAGATGTGAAAATGCATTCCAGTTAACACTGCACAGTACTATAAGTAAAATAGGGATCCTAATAGTATGATTAACAGCACAGCTATAAGGCCAATCTTATACTTTTCATTTATAGAGAATTTGAATGAAACCAGGATATGTGGCAACAGTTAAAAAAAAATCTGCAATTTTAAAAAAGAAACTGAGGTTGTTATTAAAAGCATACTCAGAGCAAAATTCAGAAAAAAAATTTTCATTTATATTACAATTATTTTTTATTTTCAGAAAAGGTAACCATAAAATTAGTAACTTTTAGTTATTCTCTAGAAATCAAACAAAAGACAGAAAACATAATACAAATATTATAATATACTATATTATTAATAGAAGCTGAAAATAAGAATTAAGGAAGGCCTGTACGATTTTATTTTGGCTCAACAAATTTAGTTAAATCTATTTGACCTAACTGAAATAATAAATATTGTGCAGACACGTATACATTCCTATGGACAAAATAAAAAAACTGTTTTCTATATTTATTTGAAATGCAAAACAAAGTACACTACTTTATCTAAATCAAAGAGAGGCCAAAATGTTATTTTAAAGTTAAATGATCCTAACCTAAGTCAAATCAAAGTGATAAGCTACCAAATAAATACATATATAAAAATATAAAATATAATACACAAATACATACCATGTACAATATATTAGGTGATATATAACACATATAATATGTGATAATAATATGATATACAATATAATATCATCTTAAAGCAAGGTAACCACTTCCCTTGCAAATGTGTCCATGGACCATCAACAAAAATTTAATATTTATTTGGGCAGAATAAAACCTTAATAAATTCCCAAAGCAGAAATTTAGGCCATATTCTCTGACCACAATACAACTAAAACAAAAACTAAAAACAAAAACACTATAAACTTTGTCCCCAAACACCTATACCTTGCCAAGGAAAATACAATACAATCAAATGAACCCATAATTTTGTTACATAGAATAAGGATTTAAAATGAGGCCATTACAGGTCAATAACTATAAAATGATGCAGAAATTGAAAAAGTCATATACAGTACACCACAATATCACCTGATTCTTTCATAAGCCCTACACATATGTCAAATGGAGGACAAGTAAAAGTTAGGCTGTAGTTCCTAGGAAAGGTGTGAACTGTTACTGACACAAGAATTAGGCTGTTTCTGGTTGCAATATGATGCAAGTGGGTTGCTTGAATACATGGCTATACATGACCTAAAATACCGTGCATGCATTTTCTTTCTTTTTTTTTTTTTTTTGTCTTTTTCCGTGTCCGGCAACGGATCGCAACCCTCAGTGTCGCCCCCGCACCGGACCGGGACCGGCAACGGGATCGCAACCCTTGGCGTTGCTCCCGCGCCTCGCTCAGCCAGTGAGCGGGAACCGGTCTGTATGTGGGATCCGAACCCTCGGGCGGGAGCGCCGCCGCGCTTCCCAAGCGGCGCACTATCCAGTGCGCCACCGGGCCGGCCCCACCGTGCATGCATTTTCTATGGACACCATGAAACTGCCGATACCTCACCTCAAACTCAGTAAGTTTCCTTTTCTCAGAGGTTGGTTGCTGCTTGAGAACAGAACAGTGAGCTTTTCCAAGTGAATTCAAGCAGTGCATCTGAGTGATGATCATGTACAACACATTCCCCAAGCTGTGCACCTACCTTATTATGTCAGCTTTTCACTGCCTTCTCTTCTTTGTCACTCTGTTCTACTGCTTCTAAAATCTTCCTACCCTAGTACTCCACCTAGGCTGGTCTCAAATCATCTCTCTTCCTTTCACACTACTCCTTAGCAAAATCGCAGGCTTGATGATTCCTACTAGACATTGGGTGTGAACACTAATTTGTTAATTTTCTCCCCTGATTTATCAACCTTACCAGGGTCATTTTCACTTAAGAATTAGACTGTACTGAACCCCCAGTGAATTCTGAATTTGCTATGCAAGGGCCAGCAAACTACAGGCCAGGGGCAAAATCCAGCTCACCACCTTTTTGGGATAAATAACAGCCACGCTCTTTCATTCACATGTATGTCAAGGGTGTTTTCACGTTACAAGGGCAAAGGTGAGTAGTTGGGACAGAGACAATATGGCCTGCAAAGCCTAAAGTATTTACTCTGGCCCTTTCCAGGAAATTTGCTGAATCCTTGCCTAGCACAGTGGCTGGCACTGCTCAATAGATAAACGCATATGTACAAACGGTTGAATTTCAGGCAAGAATCCTACTCTCTTCCTTGTCCTTAAAGTCTTTCCCAAACTCCCAGTCTCAATAGCTACAGCTTAGACCTTGAGGCCAGAGTAGACCTAGACTGATCCATATCTTTTTAAGAAGATAGGCCAAGACATACCCCTGAGGACAGGGAATAGGCCTGTTCCACTTGTCTTAGGTCAATCTTAGCTCTAAGATATGTGTCTGCTTCCAACATCCAAGGTATGTTGTATTCTATGGGAGAAATGGACTCTGGTCACTTTGGTCCCCTCAGGAATAGGGAACCTTACTTTTCAGCAAGTTCTCATAAGTCATCTGTCAAAGCCTGCTCCCTCTTCATTTCACCTGGCTTTCTCTGTTCTAGTTTGTATTTCCTTGCCATCGCTACAGGTCCAATCCTCAGTTGTCCTTTGTTTACTTTATTTACTTTGACTGCTGAATGATGCCAAATTCATGTCTTTACTTTCCCTCATCACCAAGTAGGTAAGATACCCATTCTTTGGGCTGTAACACTGACAAAGTCTCTTTGCCTAGTCTAGTCCTAGTTTAGCCTCAACTGGGTTTGGATTATAAAGTCAGGACCAAGTACATAGCTGACCCATCCCACACCATTAATTAAAAATGTTTAATTCTTGGGCCGAGCCCGTGGCGCACTCGGGAGAGTGCGGCACTGAGAGCGCAGCAGCGCTTCCGCCACGGGTTCGGATCCTATATAGGAATGGCCAGTGCGCTCACTGGCTGAGCGCGGTGTGGGCGACACCACGCCAAGGGTTGCGATCCCCTTGCCGGTCACGAAAAAGACACACACACACAAAAAAAGTTTAATTTTTGGCCTTCCCAGAGTTTACAACTAATACATACAGCATTGTTATCTGCTCACCACTGGAAAAATAAATAAAAGTGACACTGGATGCCTCTCCATCCTATTACTGTTCTCCTACATGGTGTTATGATGCCACAGTAAGGTGGCATTAGTAGCTTTGGAACAGTCTATCTGGAGGGTAAAGAATATGGCGGTTTTTCTATCATTCAGAGATAGAAGGAGGTAAAGATTTATAAGACTTACTTGGAAGATATGGAATTTTTGTAATAAAAGAAACACCTTGTTTTTAATGATAAATGAAAGAAAATTATCATAGCATTATATAATATAGCTGTAAGAAGTTACTGATATTACTATAAAACTGTAGTAGTGTGTGTGGAAATTACAATAAAAATCCAGAATAATAGGAGTTGAAAAGATAGGATAAAGAGTTAATGAAGATATAACATTCTAAGAAAAGCAGAGTGATAGATACACAACTATTTGGGGAAGAAGCTTTCAGATTTATGGGATGGAAGGTTAGATGCTATAGGCTTTAGTTAGAATTCTCTACCGCAATAATCTTCTAATACAAGGAATCAATTGGAAACACAGCAGTAAGTTTTAGTATACTTTGAAGAAACTTATCATTGACCTAGAAATAGCTTTCAGCCCTCTAAGGTCTTATTCAAGTCCTCACTTGCCTACTCATCAGGGTGATCTTAGCATTCTAAGATTAATTTAGGACAAGTACCTGGCATGTTTTGGTAGATAAATATGTTACACACATTTGAAATAAAAAGCCCACAACCCTCTTGAATATACTCTTCTTAAATAAAAATGTAAACAGTTCTAAATTAAAGCTGTATAAATTGAGCACTGAGAGGCAAAACTGCAATTCTCTTTAATTGTGTATCTAGTCCGTGTTCCAACATCAAGTTTAGAATAATCTCTGTAGATGTTGAAGAAGCCCCCTCTGAGACTAAGAAGACATTGATAGGAGACATTCAAAACTCTTACATATCAGGCTTTAATGCCAGATAGGTAGCACTATTTTCTAAACGTATTGTTCAAAGTGAAAATCTTTCATACCAAAGCTCACTACTGTCAGGTCTTACAATCTGGATGTTGAAGACTTGATTACACTTTACTCACTCCTAATACAATTAATGAGGCATCATGGGGTATCACAAACCAAAGGTTGTAGGAGTTTCTTACTAAAGCATATTTCAAGAGACTACTTCCTGAGTTGCTAAAAATTAAGCCAAAAAGTTGACTGGAAAACAGAAACAGTTATCTTCTTACTATGTTTCCTTTAGTTTTTTTGCAACATATCAATAGGTTAGAAACTTATGTTTTTGATGCCACATTTTGAAGTAAGAATAAAAAGTCCCAAAAGGTCCATTGCAGACTTCTGGGTTCTCTGTAGAATATGATACAAGATTCTTTAACTCACCTCCAGATGCCTTTGACCTTTCTTTCAACTTCTCTGCAGCTGTTTCACCATAGCTGGGAAGTTCTGACATCTTCACTCCAGATCGAGCTTCTGCTATTAGCTGACGAGCTCTCTCTCTCAGCTGCCGACGTCGCTCTTCATCTTGCTGCTAAGATATATTGAACAGTTGCCAACTCAGTAATTGACAGAAATGCAATTTCATTTTCAATCTGATCATCATGATAGTAACTGGTTTACAGCATGGTGCTTGGCCCACATTATAAGCAGGATGCTCTATATCAGTTGGATGTCACACCATTTTTAAGACATCCTAGAATCAGATTTTTTAAAAAATATTTACAAATTATTATATTAAAATGGCCATTAAAACTTCAAACTAAAGAATGTTTGGCAATACATGTTATTGAAAAAATATTAGGAATTATTATTAATAAAAGAAATAGGCTTATAGAATAAAGTCACAATACTGAGAACAGAATTTCAATTTTAAGAACAGAATTTAATTTGCTATTTGCTAATAAAGGCATAGAGCACTGGCTAAAAGACATCTTTCATAGAAGAAAATGCTGCTATACTATGCTGAGCAAATATAGGAAATGGTATCTTTAGGGGGCTGGAGTAAGAGTGGGGACAGTATATCAGTATACAATTCTGATTTAAAAACCACCACCAACAATAACCCAACAGTGATGTGAAATTCCTTTGGTAACTCCCTCTTCCCCAAGATGAACATTGAGAAGAAGAAATAAAATCTAATGTGGTTTTTGATATTTAAAATAACTACAAACTACAGATACTAAAATAATTAAGATAGTCCCTGCCTACTAAAAAAAAGTTATTATGAATCGCAAACAATCAATGTGAAATTGCTTTGTACACTGGAAAGCACACAAAATAAGGCATTATTATGAAAAAACAAAGACTGAAATATTCTGGCCCAACTTATCTTTGCAGGTTTATCTCCCCTTAAAATCCCCCAACCTCCATAAAACTTCATATCTATTCGAACAAAATTGCTTGTATTGTGTAGCTTCATGTACCTGTGGCTTTGAGTATGTCATTTTCTCTTCCTGGAACGTGCTTGTCTCATGTTATTTAATTCCTACGCATTCTTCAAGATTCAGTTTAAATCCACCAAACCTCCCCTGACTATTTTTCTCCCCTCCACCCGGTAGAATAAAGTGCTACTTTCTCTATGTTACTATAGTACCTTGTATATGAGTGTGTACATTACCATTTTAAAACAATACTTGTCAAGTTACATTATAACTCGGTAGAGATGCCTCCTTCCCACTACAATTGGGCTACTTGAAGGCAGGAGTTATATCTGTTGTCTTTAGTACATACCTTGGTACCATGTCAGGTTCTATGAAAATTTTAAGCAGGAAGACTCACTATTTATAGTCTCAAAAAGCTCAGGGAAAGATAAAATAGCCATGATAGGAAGGTATGATCAAAACGCTGCAAAAGTTCAGGAAAAAAAAGAACATTTTTGGCTGAGTGGCAACAGAAGTCATCATGGCATAATGGTTTTTGAGTTGGGCCTGAAGAATGAGTAGGATTTGGAATGGATAGAGATGGGAGTTGTAGTTAGGTGGGTCAATGTGGGAAAAACTGGGAGGTAGGAACAGTACAAATACATAGAGGCAAAAAGCATATTGGGGAAAAAGGATATAATCTAGTTTTCCTGAGCATAGTGCAAAAATAGTGATAGAAAGACAAGTCACAGCTGGTCTGATGGTAGTGGTTTATCAGAACTTAATAACAAAGTTGGTATATAACCCCCCACTGCCAAATTTGACTCGCTTAAGAAAAAAAAGAAAGACAATAAAGACAAGGCAAGAAAAATAAAGCTGGATAGATACTATAAAGTCCCTAAGAGAGTGAAGTGTTTTCATTTTATTCTAAAGACAATGGGGACCTCTAAAGGTTTGTTTTTGTTTATATGAGTATGCCTTTTTTTTTAAGTCCAGAGGAATGACCAACCAGAGGTGTATTTGAGAAAGATTAATCTGGCAACAGTACATAAGATAGTTTGGCATAGAGGGACAGGTAAGAGACTAGTTAGGAGGCTCTCATAAGAGTCCAAGGAAGCTATAATGAGATCCAGAACTAAGATGGTGGCAATGGGAATAGAAAGAGTCAAATATAAGAAATACCTTAGCAGTAGAATTGATACCTGTATCAATTCTTGGAGCAGATTAGATGGGGAGAAAGGAAAAAAGATGACTCAGAAGTTTTAAACTTGGGCAACCAGCAGAACTGTGGCACTAATAATGGAAACAGAAAAACTAAAAGGAACTATAAGAAAGGAGGAAGAAGAAGTTTGGGGTAAGACAGACTGGGTTTGAGGAGCTGGCAGGACATCTGAGTAAAGAAGTTAGTAGGTAGCTGGGAAGTGAAATTGATGCTAGGATGTGGGGTCAAATTATGACTACAGAGCTGATGGATTAAGTTATAGGAATATATGAAAGCACATGAGGAGATACCATAGAGAAAAAGGGTGGCCACTGACTAAAACGTGGGAAACATCTGTATTTAGATAAGGGAGGAAAAAGGGGCAGAGAAAGAGACGGAAAAGTAAAACACTAATGAAAATCAAAGTAGAAGAGGCTTTGAAGAAAAAGGGAGTAATCAATAGCACCAAATGTTAGAAGTTAATAAGTCTGAAAATTTTAAAAGGGCAAACAAATTTGGTGAACGGTATGATTAGGGACAGGGGTAGAAACCAGATGGGTTTGGAGCTGGCTAGTTAGCTTAGTTGGGTAGAATGTGGTGCTGATAACACCAAGGTCCAGAGTTTGATCCCTCTACCAGACAGCCACAAAAAAAAAAAGATTGAGATGGCTGCAAATTAAGAAAGCTGTCAAGATTAATGGGGGTGTCAAATGGGCCCATGGACAAACTTGAAGCTCCCAGTGGACAAACTGGGACAATTTCAGTATCTAAAAGAACAATGACTGCCCAAAATCAATGAAATCAGATCCAAATGATATTCAAAAAGTAAAAGAATATAAAATCTCATTTGTTGCTATTTGAGGCAACTTCTGAAATAACTCCTGAAAATGAGTAATTAAAGGAAAATAATCAATTATTTTGTCTTTCCAGTAGGAACTGAATTTTAGGATAACTAAATAGCCCTCATTGTAAGTCAATGAGAGAAAGCTCTACTTTATAAATAATACCAGCTAATAATGACCTCCCCAAAAGCAGAATTATAAAAATATCACTTTATAAATCATAAT
This sequence comes from Galeopterus variegatus, assembly GCF_000696425.1. Classification (NCBI taxonomy): domain Eukaryota; kingdom Metazoa; phylum Chordata; class Mammalia; order Dermoptera; family Cynocephalidae; genus Galeopterus; species Galeopterus variegatus. The sequence goes on from NW_007727012.1 coordinate 235,811, forward strand.
GAATGATTCTGGCAAGGATTATCAACTGTTATTCAAGCTCTTGGGTAAACGATGAGGAACTGGATGTTCATGTTATGCTTCCACAGACTGTATATTCCAAGACGGCCAAAAAAGTATCTTTTATCTCACATGCTCTTTTGCAATGTAACCTTGCCACTCTCTCAATAAGAGGTGGAGTTTAATTCCTCTGGGCCAGCTTTAGTGACTTGCATGTAATCAACAGAATGTGGAAGTGTTACTGTACTCTCTACTCATTCTGTACTCTCTACTCTCTCTCGCTGGGAATCCAGCTGTGATGCTGTGAGAAGCCCAGGTTACAGGTACATACTTTGGACAGTCCCAGCCAAGTTCAGCCTTGAGTCATTCTGGTCCAGGTACCAGATATGTGAATGAAGAAACCTTCAGATGATCTCAGCCTCTAGCCACTTTGAGTCACCTGCAACTATTCAAGTCTTTCCAGCTGAGGCTTCAGACAATGTGGAACAGAGACAAAGCATCCCCACTGTGCCCCATCTGGAGTCTTGACCCACAGAATCTGTGAGCATAATAACAAGACATTGTTTTACATCACTAAGTTTGGGGCAGTTTGTGACACCAACAATATTAATTGGAATATATGCTTAAGTAACACTGCACAGATTACCTTTAGTTGCAAGAGGAAAACCTATTTTTTTTTTTTTTGGCGGCTGGCTGGTAACAGGGATCAAATCTTGGATCTTGGTATTATCAAGGAAAACCTAATTTGTAAATGGAGAGATCAGAATTAGATCAGAGATAAGGGACCATTAATCTAGGGGATGGTCTTAGCATCATTAATGTTGGATCAACCATATATTGTATGTTTTTTGATGTGAAGCATATGAAGTGCATGCCACCTATAATATTCTACCCCACATGTTTAAAGTAAATTCATTTAGGCCTTTAGATATAATTTCTAGTTTATCATAAACACAGGAGATAGAGAAACATGATAAATGACAAAGCAAGGAAGCAACCATACAAATCCAGAAGGTAGGATATCCAGGACAACTGACGTGGTCACTTTAACAAGTTAGATTTAGGAAAATAAACAAGTAACTAAAAAACCACCACCACCACCACAAATAACAAAACAGATTTAACAATCAGATGCAATGGATAGTCCTAGGTTAGATACTGGTTTGGACAAACCAACTGTAAAGGATATTGTTGTGTCAATTAGAGAAATATAAATATGTCCATTGTATTGACTGAAAAAAGTTTATACAGTAATAACCTCATTTTGTTATTATGGCAAAACAAATACACATACAAATATATATGCATAGAAAAAGATATGGAGGTCCGGCCCGTGGCTCACTCGGGAGAGTGTGGTGTTGATAACACCAAGGCCCCGGGTTCGGATCCCATATAGGGATGGCCGGTTCGCTCACTGGCTGAGTGTGGTGCTGACAACACCAAGTCAAGGGTTAAGATCCCCTTAACGGTCATCTTTTAAAAAGAAAAAAAAAAAAAGATATGGAAAGGTATAGACCAAGTTGTCACGGTGAAGATTTCTGGTGTCGAAATGTGATATTTTTATTTTCTTACTTTTATTTGTCATCACTTTCTATAACATACATGTACTACTCTTGAAATAAAAGTTATTTTGAAAAAAGAAACTTGGGAGAAGGAAGAAAAGAGATGAGATGGGAGGCTTCCTGCGGTTGTGGATTGTGGTAGGGGCAAAGGAAGAGAGGTCTATTATTCAAGGGAAATTTTTTTCTTTTTTTTTTTTTTTTTTGTTTTTTTTTCTTTTTCCGTGTCCGGCAACGGATCGCAACCCTCAGTGTCGCCCCCGTACCGGACCGGGACCGGCAACGGGATCGCAACCCTTGGTGCTGCCCCCGCGCCTCGCTCAGCCAGTGAGCGGGAACCGGTCTGTATGTGGGATCCGAACCCTCGGCGGGAGCGCCTCCACGCTTCCCAAGTGGCACACTAGCGCAGTGCGCCACGGGGCCGGCCCTCAAGGGAAATTTTTTAGTATTTGGAAGCACAAGCTTATTTGTAGGCAGAGGAGTAATATGCAGAGGGCAAGGTGAGAATGAAGATGCAAGAATAATATACAAAAATCCTCAGTTCACTATATTTCTGAATTTGGAAAATATACTAGGAATAAGAGGAAACGCAGGTTTGATAATGGTGATTTTGGTGATGGTTGCTGATATTTCCTGAGTTTTATGTGCTAAGTGCTTTATATGCATGATTGCATTATTAACTCCATTTTTACCAGTAGAATATTTAGGTTTATAGTCATAAAGTCACACAGCTAGAGCTGACATTAGAGCCATGAGTTCAGCTTAGATCTGTTTAACTCCAGATCCCTTGCTCTTAACTACCCAACTATTTGACCACCAAAGTATCAAATTACATGACCAACTGACGAAAACTGAGCTTTTATTAAACTTTCATCTTTCAAACTCAAGAAATGTTAAGAGCACTAATAAAAACCATTATTCAATATGCCTCAGGGAACTAGGTTTGAGTGAATTTCACTGCATGAATAATAACTTCTTACAGAGCTGGAATTTGGTGATTCAAACTAAGATGAGGTGGTCTCGGGTCATTTTAACTGAGTTAAAATAAAGGATTCTACCTTTCTGAATATGAAATGGGACATTTTTTCTCACAAGTTACCACCTCCTCCTGCCCCCCCCCACCAATACAAATGTTTCTGAGAGTGTAACAAGAATGCAAATTAAGGCAGGCAATCATTAATAAAACCAACTCTAAATACTAATTAGGAACACTTTATCAATTTCCATGTAAATTGTTTGTTTGTACTTATTTACCCATCATTGTTCTCCATACAATAGAAAAAATGCAAATGAACAAATCAGAATGCAGCCCTAATGGGACTTTCTGTTTATAACCATTAGCCCAGAGGTGTGCTGTAATTCAATTCTCAAGTAGTAAGATTTAGCCTCATTAAGAGACTGCAAGGGCAGGTTACAACTCATAAAACCCTACAGTAAACAAAGTTTATGGACACAGCACAAAATCTTGAGCCTGATTGACAGAATTCTAGTTCCCTATCAGATTGCCTTAATTTACTTTTCTACTAATGTCCTAACACCACAGAGACAATTTTGCTTGGGCCTAGAGCTCTCCAGTGGGATGGCATATCTGCATTGTTTGTTTTCTCATCCTTTAACTTCCCTTAAGACAAAGAACCAACCCAGAAAATAAAAGTTAATTGTTAAGGTACTGAAGGAAAAGCTTGTAATTACAGCAATTGATTATGCAACCAATTTTAGTTTAATTGATAGTACTAATTTCTAGCTTATTACTCTCCAGATTCATCATAATTAAAACTATTTCATTTTAATTTTTATATGTAAGCTCCATTAAAAACCAGTTTTTGCAGTAATATTTAAGGAATAGATACCAACAAAATCTCTGCATTTTTTACACAAAATAGCCATATTGTTTATGTCTAAAGATAAAATGAACAGAGAATAGGAACAATTATTACTTTATTATTTTTGTATGGGATTCAGCACAAACTGTAGATATTTTTGTATGGGATTCAGCACAAATATGTAGACAATGAATATTTCTGACAATGACGGTTTGCTAAACCTACCTAGGTACAGAAATGTGTTTTTGCTATCTGCTTTGACCATTCCACATTCAAAAGATTCAAAAGAAGACAGTGACTTACAGCTGTAAAAAAAAAAAAAAAAAAAAATCATCTGTTTACTATGCCTGCTGGAAAAAAAGGGGGAGGAGGGTATCTTTTCACTGGATGCAGAGGTAAGGCAACCTAGAAGACTGCTGTCATCAAAAGGAAAAGTAAGGGCTAGCCCCTCAGCTCAGTTGGTTAGAGCACGGTGTTATAACACCAAGGTCAAGGGTTCAGATGCCTTTACTGGCTGGCCTCCAAATAAATAAATAAATGAAAAATATACTTGAACAATCTAACACATAGGAAACATATATCTTTCATTTCCTTTCCTAGTCTAAATAAACTTAAACAAATTGAAGAAGACACACTTCCTGTTTCTGAGAACGGGTCTGATGACACTTACTCTTTTCTATATAGTATTATTTAGAGTTAGACCAAGTTATATAAGATAAACTAGCTTTTGTAAGATGGATGTACTCTTTGGAAGGTTTGATGGAATCTGTATTTTTGGGAGGCCTCCCTCCGCATGACTATCTTTGTACAAGTTATAACAAATTTTTAAGTACATACTAGTTCTGTGTCTTATGCACAGTGTTTTTACAAATGTGCATGTATTGTCTGATTTACTTTCCACAACTCTGTGAGAGCTACTATCACCCTGATTTGACAGAAGCTGAATCTCACTTAAGTACACTGCCCAAGGTCATACATCTTATAAATGACGTAGTAAGAATTAAAATCAGTGGCTGTTTGATTTCAAAGCACTGGTCATATATATTACATAACTGGTTTTCAGAACATTTTTCTGAGGCCCATTGTTATTCTAATTTTTAAAAATTCCAGTTCTTTATATACATCTGGGTGGTACAAATCAGTTTAAATTCTCATTTGTGCAACAGAATACAGATAGATGACGAGAAACCAATTTGTTTATGTTCATTTAAAACTTAGGTTTCCGACCTTAAATTATAGACCTTTAGAAAAGTGATGAATGTAGCACATTTAAACTTCGCTTTTCTCTTTGCTGACATCTTTGGGGTAAGTCAAAAATCCTTTTATGGTGCAAAAAGAGCCCATATTTCAATACAACAAATTTAAAATATTCAGATATAGAAGATAGACTAAACTGACCACTTTAGACATAAACTGAAAAAATATTTAGCTCTTTCACGGCATGTCTTCAAGTTACTATTTCCCTTATTCTGAAATGGTCTACAATCTGCTATAGATAGATACACTAGTAAAACTTGACAATTTAACTGACCACTTTAGACATAAACTGAAAAAATATTTAGCTCTTTCACGGCATGTCTTCAAGTTACTATTTTCCTTATTCTGAAATGGTCTACAATCTGCTATAGATAGATACACTAGTAAAACTTGACAATTTGAGGACAAACTCTTCAAGAATAAGTAATGTAATTCCTTGTTTCCTTTCCATAAAAATGTATTGGTATGCAATTTTTATATTTCACAGTTCACCGACATCTAGGCAAGCTTTCTTCCACTGCTTCAATGGTGCTACTTTTAATTTTATCCTCCTTAGTCGTAGTAATTAAAGTGATCAGCAGTGGCATCCCAGCGGCTTTGACACAGCTACAACCCCCTAGCAGACTTTTGCTTTTAAGGGGATGGGGAAGAAAAAGACTAGTTTCATTTCACGGAGAACAAGAAAATCAAGCTTCTCCAATCCTCAACTTCATTCAATTGTTCTTTCAGCAGCCTTTGGATCTTAAGAATCAAATAAAAATGGCTGCCATGGGGGGTCCTTTTTATACTTGCCGCAAATGTCACCAACTGACATTACTTTAGCCAAAAAATGAAGCCATGGATTTGTGAAGGTGAATTAGAACATGAGAGACTGTCATTGTAACTGCTGAGATCATTATCCACCCAAGGGCGTCTTTCATAAAATTAGGTATTTTTATCCAGTCAGTTAAAAATATAGATTGAGAAGTCTTTCCATTTAGGAAATGTATATCTACACACATTTTAATGAAATAAGCTTTAATCAAACTTTAAAATACATTATTTAAAATAAAGTAGTTTGCATCCTTACTCTTTATAAAATTGTGTTTATATCAGATCAAAGCACTCTATTTCTACCAACGAACCCAGAATTCCATATCCTTTACCTCCCTCAATAATACAATATCCTGTGCCTTCAGTGTTTCTTACAGTCTTAGTCATTGGACTTTAATTAATCAGGCAAAATAAATTCTAGCATATCTACATTTTTTTAAAAAAGTTTTACTTAGTGCTGCCAATATTTCAAGGATTCTGTTCTCAAAATGGTCCATGAAATTTCTCAATTTCGTAGGAAACTAAAAAAAAAGAACTAGTCTCCCACCCTTTCATCATTAGGCAGGAAGCAAGGCCCTGTTATTAGGCATTCAGAATGGACCAAAAAAAAAAAAAAAAAAAAGAAGAAGAAGAAGGGGGAAAAAAAGAATTCTGCGCTTGTCCAGAGGCAAAGATTACCAAAGTACACCTATTCACTTGTTACAGAATATAGAATAAAATAAAAAATCAAATTATAAGATCTTTAAAAGTTAAGGTAGACTAGATATTTTACTGTCAGCTTGATCAGCTCTTGACTGAATAAACAGGATTTAGGGTAAAACATTAAAACTATTTAGCAGATCTTTTCAACCCATTTCAAACTTTTCTTGTGCTTGTTTGTAATATAAGCAGACATGCTTATAAATGGCCACACCTGCTCATTTCTCTGGGGATGGCCTGATCTCTGCTTCTCTAACAAAGAAAGAAAGAAAGAAAAAAAAATCAGCCTTTCTTGTTGCAAAACAGAGTGGAAAGTCAAAATCTTTCTCAAGTTTGCCCCATCTGGTCAGATTAAATCTTTGATCAACCCTGGGGATTACATTTATTTTTGTAGTAGCCACTAAATTTGGGGTTTGCTTATAATACACAGGGCAAAAGGTATACTGAATATGAATTTAAGTTTGAGATCTAGTTTTTAATATATGAGTAGAAAATATAAAAGGACCAATTTGGAAAAAATAAACATGCATTTTAAGAATTTAGATCTCATTAGTATTCAATTCATGAAATAGTATATCATACTCTAGTTTTTTATTTATCTCTGTTTCAATACAGCAAATTTGTTCTGCTCACTATACTATGCTATTCAAATAAAGAATTCTAAACATAAAAGACCATGATTAAGTTAATGTTGCTAATTGAGCCTCTCATTTAAGTATCTGGAAGCAATCTGGGATACAAAATTTTATATTCTAAATCAGTAATCATTTTATTTCATTCATTCAACTAATAAATATGAATTCCTAGTAGATACTATATTTCTCTAAAAATAATTATTTTAGGATTATAAAAGAAATTATTTTGTTTTTGAAAACTTCAAATAGAAATAGTTTGGGCCTCCAATAAACAGGACGCTTTGATAATTTAATTCCTCTTTTCTTTATGAAACTGATAACTTCGTAGTTTAAAAAAATTATAAGAAAAAAGAAGAATGGCTGACTAAGTATCA
>NW_007727012.1:247967-270715 GCF_000696425.1 Galeopterus variegatus
TATGTAGAACATAAAAGTACACCAGCATTCTTCTACTCTAATATGCAACTATAAAAAGATTAGGTATATATTTAAAGTGTCTTTCTTACTAGTCTGAGATGGATTAGGTACATTAAATCTTTTGACGATTGTATTGCAGTAAGAAATAAGGAATATATTATATTTTCATCTCAGTGCCCTGGGCAGAGGCGTTCCAGCTCATATGGAAAATAAAAATCCCTAAATAAGATAAAATACTCGCCTTACATGCTATTAAAGGTTTTCGATTTCTTTTTATAATAACTCATGTTCTTTTTCAAATGAAATTACAAATGCAAAGTTAACCTACTTCTTAATAGTAGAACTGATAATAAGTGTAATTAGGAAAAATAAAAATTTTTAGCTTGAACTGAATTTTAAAACTCCAATTCCTACAGGCTACCTATTTAAACGTAACACAGCCTATGTTCATAAATGTATAAGTATAATCCTATATCATACATATTTTTATGATATATACGTAGAACGCACACACATATATATAAACTACAGAAAAAGTATCTATCAGGTATTATCAAAATGGCGTTTAATGTTTTTTTTTTTTTTTTTTTTTTTTTTTTTTTTTTTTTTTTTTTTTTTTTTTTTTTTTACCAATTGGATGGAAACTGCTTCTTTTATTATCTGGAGAAGATCTAGTGATCTTATCTAAATCTGCTACAATTATCAGCATGACAGACTAGTCCCATTTAAATCAATATTTTCCAATTAACATCAGAAATACAAGGTTGATGTCCCACCCTTCATGGCAACAAAATTCTTGTCAAAGGTTTAATTCACAAAAGAGCAGCTTGCATTCTCTTAGTCCTTACCAAATAAGCCATTTAGATTCATTTCCAAAGGCCAGTTAAAAAGAAAAAAGTCACCATATCTGTATTTCTTTTGGTTACTACTGATCTTTTGCATTTAGCTAAGGACTAACCAAACTAAAATCCTTTCCAGTATAAACAGCTTTCTTTAGAGGATTGAACATCCCTGCAAGCCTTTAAAGACAAATACTACAAACCTTCTAGGACTTGCTGTTAACTTGGAGTTTGATCCTGCTACCTGCTACGTGAGGACAGGCTCCTACACCAATCCAGTGCAATGGGTGGGTCATTATGCTGGAAGATTAAATATTAGGGGAAAAACTTCAAGTCTGTTTTATAACAGCACTGTCATTCTTTTCTGATATTTCTTTCTAAAAACCTGTCAGATATCGAATAACTATCTGCAAACCATATTCATGCTATATAATTATTGCTGAAAAAACAAAAATAGACATACTTATAAATTCACTAATCATCGAGATTAGACTAATTAGATTGAAAATTCATCTTCATTCTTTTAGACTTTCTATTCATAAAATAGATTTTATTCTTTCTTAAAAAATAAAAGTTGTAATATGGGGCCGGCCCGTGGCTCACTTGGTAGAGTGCGGTGCTGATAACACCAAGGCCATGGGTTCGGATCCCATATAGGGATGACCGGTTTGCTCACTGGGTGAGCGTGGTGCTGACAACACCAAGTCAAGGGTTAGGATCCCCTTACCGGCCATCTTTTTAAAATAAAATAAAATAAAATAAAAGTTATAATTAAACTTATATGTCATCATTCTTCTGATAGATTCAAAGTGCTTCACAAATATCCTAACAATTCCAAGGACTGTGGGTAGCAGTATTGTCACCCTTTATTCTGATAAACTTTAGCACATCAAATGTAAACATCTCTTTCAGATATCTACATAATTACATGAGCATTACTAAATGTAATGGTGCGTTTGTTAAATACTTTTTTTAAAAAGCTATCATATTCCAATGCAAAGTAATAAGCAAGAATCCGAAATAGATTCTTGTTAAGAATCTATTAAATAGCTTGTTAAGTCCTATTTGTACATATCTGGTAAAAAAAAAAAAAAGTGTACGGGGAATTGAGTAATAAAGAAAAATAATAAAAAAGAAAGTATTTTATTACAAAAAATTACATTTTCCTTGGAGTCTGTGTTTATTATATATATTATATAATCAAGAAGGCTCCTTTGGATTATATAATGGCTAGACTGCTGAAGCTACCAAACTCCTGAGTTATACTTTGAAAAAAATTATTTTAAGAACATTGGAAAACATGAACACCACAAATATCACACCTAAAACTTACCTTACATGAGTAAAATGCGACATTTGAAAATCTTCATAAACAAAAGGAATAGGAAGAAAAGAAATATAAATCAAAGAGATACAGAGCAATAAAATCTTGTCTCCTATAAAAAAAAATTTCAGGGAACAATTGAATGAGGTCAAATGACTATCTAAAAGCACAAAGATACAAATGAATCATATAAATGACTTTCCTTAAAAAAAAGACTTAAAATGCAACATGTACTTGTGCCAAGTTGCTATTAAAACATGCAATGGTAGACCTGGCAAAAATTAAGAAATATTAAAAGGTTTATGATATCTGTGAGTTTTCCTTTAAGAAAAATTACAGCTCAAATCTTTCCTGAGGATAACTTAAGTAGAGTCTGTACATAAGGATCCACCAGATAAGATTACCAAGAGTTGTTTTCTATGTCCTAGAAATTGCTTCCCAGCCTTACAGCCTATAGCTATAGTAATTACAAGAGAGAATGTTTTAGTAGTGTTGTGACTGAAGGCAGAGTTCAGAGCAAAACTAATCAGAGTCCCAGAATATGGGAAGAGCGGGTGTGTGTAAGGATTTGGTGTACACACATCATGACAAAAAAGAATAGCAAGGAACTGATAGTACAGGGAGCCTTAAGTCTCAAAATGGCAAAAACCATTTCATCTGTACCTGATTTGAGATAGGACAACATTTTAACTTCCTTTGCCCAGTGATAATCCATTCTGCTTTAAAGACTTTCAGAAAAGCATTTATTTTTCCTGTTTACAAACCTTTACTACCAAAAAACTCCATTTAGCAAATTTTTCATGTTTAATGTATATAATATATTAGAAAAAGATACAGGGGGCCGAGCCCATGGCGCACTCGGGAGAGTGCGGCGCTGGGAGCGCAGTAGCGCTTCCACCGCGGGTTCGAATCCTATATAGGGATGACCGGTGCGCTCAAAGCGCTCACTGGCTGAGCGCCGTGCGGCCGGTCTCAAAAAGGACAAAAAAAAAAAAAAAAAAAAAAAAAGGAAAAAGATACAGGAAAGAGAATTAACTTTACTGCAAGGATCCATGAGGGAAGTGTTCATAGAAGGGATATCTCAGTAGAAACTAATTGATAGCAACTAACTAATGGCACCTGACCAGGTGCCATTTTGCACATAATAAGCACAAAATAGCCACTGGCCTTCCCTTACGAGAAACCTCGTGGTTTCTGAGAAACAGAAACTCCTCTACTTCCACATGGGTGCAACCTTCCACCTGATTGCATCCGCCAGCCTTATCTTCCACACCAGCACCAAACCCCTCCACTTACGTCAGCCTTCCCTACAGCCTATATAAGCTCTCCCACCCCCACGCCTGGTGCTGCCCTCCATTTTGACCGCACCCTGGCAGATTCTTTTCCTTTAATAAAGCTTGATTGGTACCCAGTGTTTTGGCTTTCTTTCATTTTGGTGCCGAAACGCGGGAAGGGTCCTGGCCGGGACCTTCAGACGATCCCCTCTGTTGGGTTGATTGGCCACCCCCAGTCACCTTTCCCAGTCCTGCCAAACCAGGTGCCTCCAGGACTCTCTCCTTTTGCCGTTTCAGACCAATGCATCCAACATTGGCCTCAATCCAGGGTGAGGCAGTGGTTTGTCCTACTTCTATGGTTCCCCCTACTACTCTCTACAACTACTATCTACTTGCTACGAAGCCTAGGAGCCTGGCCAAGGGAACCCCTCTCATGCCCCGCAGCTATTGGAGGATGTTCCTCTAGCCAGTCAGTGGCTCCTCTCTCGAAAACAAGGCACACACCAACGAGGATGCTCCTTGGTGTTACCCTTCTTCTACTGGGGCTGATCACCTCCTTTCTCACCCTCTAAATAGGATCCTCACAATCCAAGCCTTCATGCTCTATGCCTCTGGGCTGTCTCCTGGATAATCTCTTGACCTCCAGGGAGACATTAAAACCCAAATGCCTTGTTTTCTACTGCAACCCGGTTTGGTCTAAATACAAATTAGATAATGGATCCCAATGGCCTGAAAATGGCACTTTCGATTTGGCAACTCTCAGAGACCTAGACAACTTTTGTCCCCGAAGCAGCAAAGCTGGAGAGATTCCTTATGTTCAAGCCTTCTTCTATCTCCCATCACATCCTTCTCTCTGTCAAAACTGTCTTATGTCTCAAATTCTCCTAGCTCATGCCTGACCTCCCCTTCCAGACTCAGATCAATCTTTTGATCCATCAAACCACTCTGCTCCCCGGCCACCTCCTTACACTCCAGATCTTCCACCAACCCCTTCACTTTTTCCCTCTCTTCATCTTCAGCCACCCAACCCTCTCCTTCTTCCCCTTCATCAGGTGACAACCCCATCTCAGCTCTGGCTCCTTTATGCCCCCCTCCGTGAAGTGGCAGGGATGAAGGGAATTGTCCAGGTCCATATCCTCTTTTCTCTTTCCAATCTCTCCCACATTGAAAAATGACTGAGATCTTTCCAGTTCAACCCAGACACATATCTTAAGGAATTCAGATATCTCACCCAGTCTTGTGATTTCACCTGGCATGATATTTTTATGATTCTCACTACTACTTTGTCTCCTGAGGACAGGGAGCAGGTCTGGATAATGGCCCAACAATAGGCAGATGAAGTACATTCTCAAAATAATAGGCGGCCTGTGGGAGTTGTTGCCGTCCCTCACACAGACCCAAATTCGGACTACAGGCCGACCTTGGGGACCAGGATCTCCAGGATAACATGATCACACACTTGATTTACAGCCTCCAAAAGGCTACTCACAAGTCAGTCAATTATGACAAGCTTAGAGAAATCACACAGAGATCCACTGAAAATCCTAGTGAGTTCCTAACCTGCCTCTCTGAGGCTTTCCATAAATACACACATATAGACCCAAACTCCCCTGCAGGCAGGGCCCTCTTATACTCTCACTTTGTTACCCAATCAGCCCGATATTAAAAAAAAAAAAAAAAAAACCTAAAAAAAACTTGAGGATGGTCCAAATATGACCCAATGAGACCGCCTCAATGCTGCTTTTAAAGGTTTTTAACAATAGAGAGGAGGAGGAGAAGAAAGATCATTACGAAAGAGATCAGGCCCAATACCAGCTCCTGGCTACTGCTATCCATTGTTCACACATGCCAAAGCTGGCTGCTGCTAGGGGCAAGCCCGGGAACTACTTCAAATGAGGTCAGCAGGGTCACTGGTCAAGGGCCTGTTCTAACCCCAGGCCCCCTCCCACACCCTGTCCTCACTGCAAACAGCCAGGTCACTGGGGGATTGACTGTTCCACTCGCCAGAGAGGGAGTGGCCCAGTTCACAACTCACAGCCTTTGGTTTCACAGCCATCCTTACCAGAACTTCTTGGATTCATCCAAGAGGAGGACTGATGATGCCCAGGGCCCAAGGCCCCCACAGAGATCACCATGCGTGAGCCCAGGGTAACTTGCCTCATAGCAGGTAAGCCAACCTCTTTTGTCATCAATACAGGAGCCACTTACTCTACCCTTCCTGAATATGCAGGACCAACAACCCGACCATCTATCACAATAGTAGGGGTCACGGGATCAGAATACCACCCACGGATCACTCAACCCCTTTCCTGCACCCTACATCACACCCAATTCACACACAAATTTTTAATAATGCCTCAATGCCCAGCCCCCTTACTGGGATGGGACATCCTTTCCAAGTTCAAAGCTACCCTTACCCTAGACACTCTTAAGTCCAGCTACAATAGTCCGGTTACAGGCTGCCCCAGACCTGGCCCCTGAGGCTTCCACCTTCCCCTTCCCCTCGGACAAGGTTAATCCTGTAGTATGGGACACGTCTTCTCCCTCCATTGCTACACACTACTCCCCTATCCTGGCTAAGTTGCGGAACCCCTCTTTGTTCCCTAATGTCCCACAATACCGCATCACTAACAAACACCTAATAGGCTTAAAACCCATCATACACAAACTCTTTTCTTCTCATCTCTTATGGTCTACCTACTCACCTTTTAATATATCCATCCTTCCAGTTATAAAGCCTAATGGCTCATACCATTTAGTTCAAAACCTCAGGCCTATTAATGTGGCCATTTTACCCATAACCCCAATCATTTCTAACCCCTATAATCTTCTATCCACAATCACAACAACAACCATTTCTTCTCTGTACTTGACCTCAGAGATGCCTTTTTTTTCTATCCCCTTACACTCTTCCTGTCAAAACCTGTTCACCTTCACTTGGTGATGGAGTTTGGATGTGTTGTCCCCTCCAAAACTCATGTGGAAATTTGATCTCCAATGTGGCAGTGTTGGAAACTGATTGAGTCATGGGGGCGGGTCCCTCATGAATGGATTAATGTTCCCCCTGGGGGATGGGGGATTAATGAGTGAGTTCTTGCTCTTTCCCCCTGGGGGATGGGGGATTAATGAGTGAGTTCTTGCTCTATTAGTTCCTGTGAGAGTTTGTTGCTTAAAAATACCCTGGCACATTCTCTCTCTCTCTTGCTTCCTCTCACCATGTGATCTGCTTGTACCTGATGGCTGCCTGCCACTTTTCTGCCATGAGTAGAAGCAGCCTGAGACCTGTGCCAGATGCAGCTGTCCCAGAATTGTAAGCCAAATAAACCTCTTTCCTTTATAAATTACCCAGTCTCAGATATTTCTGTTATAGCAACACAAAACGGGCTAAAACACTTGGACTGATCCTGATACACATTGTTCTGAACTCATCTGGACAGTACTATCTCAGGGGTTTCGGGATAGCCCCCACTTCTTCAGCCAGGCCTTAGCTCAAGAACTTCCTCTAACCTCTAGCACTTTAACACAATACATGGATGACCTCCTCCATTGTAGCCCCTCCTATGAGGATTCACAGGCCCACACTGTTGCTCTCCTTAATTTCCTGGCCTCCAGGGGATATCAAATGTCCCCCAGCAAGGCCCACATTTCTTCTCCTGCAGTCACCTATTTGGGAGTCCACCTCACCCCCAACACCAGAGAAATAATGGTGGATCACAAGAGTTTAATTTCTGAACTCCCTACTCGTACCACAAAGGGTGAAATCCTTTCTTCTTGGGGCTTGCAGGATATCTCCACGTGTGGATTCCCAACTTTGGTGTGTTAGCAAAACCATTTTATGAGGCAGCCAAAGGGGATCCTGCCATTCCCTTAGGTCCCACAAAACCCATTCATTCTCCCTTCCAGTGATTAAAAGCTGCTCTCCTCACAGCCACACCTCTATCCCTCCTAAACCTATCTCATCCTTTTATCCCATGCGTCACTGAAACCCAAGGATTGGCAGTCAGGGTTTTGGGACAAGAGGCAGGAGATATCTTCTCCCCTGTTGCATACCTTTCCAAACAATTGAACACCACAGTTCAATGATGGGCTCCCTGTTTACGGGTCTTGGCAGCAGCCGCCCTTTTAGCACAAGAAAGCTCTAAACCAACTTTTGGACACCTTGGACTCAATTTCTCCCTCTAGTACTCACTCGCTTGCGAGCTGCGCCCCACAAATCCATTGGTCTCAGCCCCTTGGAACTTATGTATGGTAGACCCTTCACTCTCACGCCTCTCCCTTCCAGCTCATCACCTTTAGACCAGTATCTCCCTACTCTTTCACTCATTAGGGATCTTCTTTGGGAACAGGCCAACCTTCTATTACCTCATCCTTTCCCCACCACCCCCTCAGACTTTAAACTGAGCCCAGGACAGCAAGTGTATATTAAAACCCGAATCCAAAAACCCCTCTCACAATGTTGGGAAGGGCCTTACACAGCACTTCTCACCACCCCCACAGCAGTAAAGGTACTAGGAAAGACCCCTTGGTATCACTTATCCTGGTAAAACTAGCACCTGAGACTTTACCCAAAGAATCTGTTAACACCAAGCCAGAGGGGTCCCTCTGCTCAACCCCTGACCCAACATCTCCCTACACTTTGTCCATTTTAGGACCCACAAAATTGAAAATCGCCAGGACCTCCATTCTTCCCCCAATCCCAGAAGAATGACCTTTCCCCTGGTGATTATCCTCTCACTCTTGCAGGCCCATTTCATGTCCTTCATACAGGACCTGCTCCAAGACTGGTCCCAACCCGCCACCTCCAGTGTTGAAGACATCCTTGAGTGGGTAGCTGAATTAGCCTGGCAGGGCACCCTCTGCAATTCCACCCCCGACAAGGTTACCATCTACTCCTTTTTCCTACTATGCACCCTCTCAACCTCTCAGTCCCTGAATGCTTGCCTTTTCTCTTCCTCTTGCTTCTTTTCCTAACAGAGACATATGCCACACCCTGTTCACAATGTATAAGCAAGTATTGGTGGGTGGAAGGACACTTTCCAACCTCCCAGGTCTGCCACCCAGAATCTTCAGGGGAACCCTACAGGACACATTCACATCCCTGACGTACATTCCCGCAACATGCTATGACCAGACAACTGCGACATCATTTTCTTATGGGGGTAAAAACTACTGGACAGCTCTTTCCAAAGGGGACTCTGCTGGAGTCCAGTGCTCCCTCCCCCCTGTAAAAATATTTCTGTTTCACCCAAACCACTCACCGAGGCTATAGCGATAGGGGAGGACTTCAGGACAAAACACATTGGACCCCTGACCATGATGGGACTTATCCTTCTTCTTGGTCCCTGCCTCTTTTGGCGTTTCTCTGGTTTCTTACAGGAAAGTATACAGGCCTTCACCAATCAAAAGGTCACTGAATTCTTCATGGGAGGAGGATATCAGCCCCCTCAAAATCAGCGACCCTTCCCCAGAAGAATACAGCCTCCCCACATGAAACCAATACTCTCCCACCTAATTGTTTGCTTGTTTGTTTTTTTTGTCCTTTTGGAGACTGGCTACACCGTGCTCAGCCAGTAAGCACTGTGAGAGCACCGGTCATCCCTATATAGGATCCGAACCCGCGGCGGGAGTGCTGCTGTGCTCCCAGCGCCGCACTTTCCCGAGTGCGCCACGGGCTCAGCCCCTAATTGTTTTACCCACCAACATAAGCCTTTTATTTTTTTCATATCTTTGCCCATCTCCAGCAGGAAGTAGCTTCAGAAGAATGAGACCTTCGCCCCTTTTCCCTTCTCCCTATACTTAAAAGGCAGGAATGATGGATCTTGGACGTCACCAGTGCCATTTTGCACACAATAAGCACAAAATAGCCACCAGCCTTGCCCTTATGAGAAACCTCGTGGTTTCTGAGAAACAGAAACTCCTCTACTTCCACATGGGTGCAACCTTCCACCTGATTGCATCCGCAGGCCTTATCTTCCACACCAGCACCAAACCCCTCCCTGATTATGTCAGCCTTCCCCACAGCCTATATAAGCTCTCCCACCCCCACACCTGGTGCTGCCCTCCATTTTGAGTGCAGCCCAGCAGATTCTTTTCCTTTAATAAAGCTTGATTGGTACCCAGGGTTTCAGCTCACTTTCTTTCACTAATAAGGGACAAAGGATATTTCAGTAAGAGAACAGCAAATGCCTGACACATAAATGAAAGAATATGGCACATTTCTTTGAATGAGAGGTGAGAGATGAGGTTGGAAAAGCAGTTGATAAGATTTGCAAGGATCTTGTATGAAACCATGGCCAGTAGCTGAGAAGTTTATTCTCTTAGGTAAGTGGGGCTTTGAAGCTTTGTATATTCAAATTAACACTTAAGCTATTTCCCAGTTTACTCTTCTTTACATTTTATAAGCCTGTCTTTCCTTATAAGTAGATCTTTTCTTGCAATCCTTTAACCCTTTTCTGAACCCCTATAAGTTCTTACTCTCTATCAGCCCAGAACTAGATACAAACGTCTCAAAAGTAGCAAACCTGTACTGAGTACATGGACATTGTCCCATGCACTATGTGCTTCTATTTAAGTACTCTAATATCAGTTATTAAAATAGCTTTAGTCATCCTTCTTGGTATTCATCAGAAGGTCCTAAGTTAGTTGTATAGAAACAAAGTTTAGAGGGATAAAATATAGAAATTGCTTAAGAAGTTCTAAATCAGTGGTTCCTTAAGCAATAAATAAGTGGTCCCAGTAAGCTCTTCAGTAAACTCTTGAAAATTTGAGGGTCAGTCTCTCATTTTTTCAAGACTGGAGATCACTCCTGGGGACCAACTTTTTTTTTTTAACTCATGGGAATTCTCAGTTATTAAGAATGAGTGGTGGGCAGCAGGAATATCTTGCCCAGCCCAGCACTTTGACTCTTAGCACCTCAGCATACATTATGAAAAGCAAGACAGATTATAATGAATTTTGAAATAAGAGCACTGTAAAGTAAAACACAAATTAAAGAGCATAGGCAGAATGAAAATAGTAGAAATCAGTTCATTAAATTAGATCCCTACCTGTGTTTTTTGAGTTACATCTGCTTTACCAGAAGTCTTTGATCTCTGCAGACTAACAGAGATGCTGACAACTAAAATGGGGGTGGCTATTAGTCATGGTTCCCTTATGCCCTTCACCATGGGCACCTATTAATTTGAGTGTCAAATAGGAAAAAAAAAATTTTTTTGGCCTCCACCTTACACATGGAAAAACGGAATCAGAGAGATTAAGTAATTTCCAGTTTTAGAACCACTTAACACACATTCAATTGTTTCAGAGAAATACTGGGCATTTTCTCTCCTTTTGTTTTGTTAGTCAAGTTGGCCATACTACTTTTCCAAAGACACTACTGCCTAGACTACACACTCTGTATGTGTAAGAGCTATCCAGACAATGACCAAATTAAGAAAACTACTATGTCCCTGGAAAAGACATCAACCTGACATCAACTTGCATACTAAGGTGAAAATCTGAAAAACAATGGCAAGGTGTAACTTCTCTCATATTTGTGAAATTGGACTTAACTGACATTTCACATTCTCTTTCTTCAATCATTTCAATATTAGCCATAAGCCCTATGGAGTATCAAGTGTCAAAACAAGAGCAATACTTCTAGAATGTACTATTTAGTTCATGAAATTGATGTTTTCACAACACATGTATAGCATTTGACATTTGAAAAATGAGCAATAGTGGAATGCACAAGAAAGAGTTTTTCAATTGAGCTTAAACCTTCACTGAGAAGAGGCTGCAACAGTATCTCTCATGCCACATGATTTTCTTACAATGTGACTTTGATATTCTTCCTGCTGAGTGGCGGGGTCTATCTCTCCTCTCCTTAAACTTGGATGGAACTTTGTGACTGCTTAGGCCAACAGAATATGATAGAAGCAATGTAATATGACTTTTAAAGTTAGATCATAAGACATGGTAAAGCAAACAAACAACAGAATGAAAAGGCAACAGACAGAATGAGAAAATATTTATAAATCAGATATCTGATAAGGTGTTAATCTTCAAAACATATAAGGAATTCCTACAACTCAACATCCAAAACACCCACACCCAAAAAACTGATCACCCAATTAAAAAATGGACAAAGGATTTGAATAGACATTTCTCCAAAGATGACATAGAAACAGCCAGCAGGTATATGGAAAGATACTCAACATCACTAATTAGAGAAATGCAAATCAAAACCACAATGAGATATCACCTCACAACTGTTAGAATGCCTGTTATTTAGGGCCGGCCCGGTGGCGCAATGGATAGTGCGCCGCTTGGGAAGCGCGGCGGCGCTCCCGCCCGAGGGTTCGGATCCCACATACAGACCGGTTCCCGCTCACTGGCTGAGCGAGGCGCGGGAGCAGCGCCGAGGGTTGCGATCCCGTTGCCGGTCCCCGGTCCGGTACGGGGGCAACACTGAGGGTTGCGATCCGTTGCCAGACACGGAAAAAGACAAAAGACAAAAGACAAAAAAAAAAAAAAAGAATGCCTGTTATTTAAAAAACAAAAGATAAGTATTGGAAAGAATGGAGAAATTGGAACCCTTGAATATTGTTGGTGGGAATACAAAATGGTGCAGCTGCTATGCAAAACAGAATGAAGGCTCCTTTAGAAGTTAGAAATAGAACTACCACATGATCCAGCAAACCTACTTCTGGGTATTTATCCAAAAGAATTGAAATCAGAATACTGAAGGTGTGTTAGCACTCCCATATTCATTGCAGCATTATTCACAATAGCCCAGATGTGGAAACAACCTAAGTGTCCATCAATAGATGAATGGATAAAGAGAATGGGGTAGGACATACAATGGAATAGTATTCAGCCTTAAAAAAGAAGGAAGTCCTTGTAGTTGTGACACATACAAGATGGATAAACCTTGATGATATTATGCTAAGTGATATAAGCCAGTCACTGAAAGATAAATACTGCATGATTTTATATGAGGTATCTGAAATAGTCAAATTCATAGAATCAAAGAGTGAATAGTGGTTGCCAGGAGTTGGCAGGAGGGGGAAGTTGGCAGTTACTAGTCAACAGGCATAAAGTTTCAGTTGAGCAACACAAATAAGTTCTAAAGATCTGCCATACAACATTATACCTATAGTCAATAATACCGTATTGCACACTTAAAAATTTGTTCAGGGGGCCGGCCCGGTGGCGCACTGGATAGTGCGCCGCTTGGGAAGCGCGGCGGCGCTCCCGTCCGAGGGTTCGGATCCCACATACAGACCGGCTCCCGCTCACTGGCTGAGCGAGGCGCGGGAGCAACACCGAGGCTTGTGATCCCGTTGCCGGTCCCGGTCCGGTACGGGGGCGCTCACTGGCTGAGCGAGGTGCGGGAGCAGCACCGAGGTTTGCGATCCCGTTGCCGGTCCCCGGTCCAGTGCGGGGGCAACACTGAGGGTTGCGATCCGTTGCCGGACACGGAAAAAGACAAAAGACAAAAAAAAAAAAAAATTTGTTCAGGTAGATGTCTCATCTTAAGTGTTCTTACCCCAGTAAAATAAAATTTTTTTAAAAATTGAATCTTCTAATCTATGAACATGGCATGTCTTTCCATTTATTTATCTATCTATTTATTTATTTATTGTGGCTGGCTGGTATAGGTCCTTCCATTTATGTAGATATTCTTTTACATCTTTCAGAATGTTTTGTGGTTTTCTGCCAGAAGGCCTTGCATATTTCTTATTAGATTTATTCTTAGCATATTTATTTTGATACTATTGTAAATAGTATTTCTAAACTTTTTAAAAATATATGAACACAATTGATTTTTTAAAAATTAAACTTCATTGAGGTATAATTTACATATGGTAACATGTACCCATTTTAAGTTTGGTGAATTGTAAGAAATGTATATACTTATGGAATCACAAACATAATAAAGCTATAGACCTTTTCTGTCCCTCTAGAAAGTTTGCTCATATCCCTTTGCAGTCAATCCTACCTACCCTGGCCCCAGTGATCTGCTTTTTGTCACTCTACATTAGATTTGCCTGTTGTAGAATTTCATGAAAATGATATACATCCTCTTTTGTGTTCTTGGCACAATATTTTCAAGATCCATTTATGTTATTGTGTGTCTCAGTGCCTTGTTCCTTTACATTGCTGAGTGGTATTCTATTGTATGGATACATCATGATCTGTTTATTCATTCTTCTATTGATGCACATTTGGATTTTGTCCAATTTCTGGATATTATAAATAAGACTGCTATGAACATTTGTGCACAAGTTTTTGTGGGGCCATATGTTTTTAGCTTTCTTGGATAAATACCTAGGAATGAAATTGCTGGGTCATATAGTAAGTATATGGTTAGCTTTATATGAAATGGCCCAACCGTGTTCCAAAACAGTTGTACCATTTTACATCACCACCAGCAATTCATGAGAATTGCAGTTGCTCCATATTCTTGCCAACACTTGTTAATTGTCAGCCTTGTGAATTTTAGCCATTCTCATGGGTATACAATGTATCACACTATGGCTTTGATTTGCATTTCTTTTATAACTAATGATATTGAAGATCTTTTTTATGTGCTTCTTGGCCATTTGTATATCTTCCTGGAATATAATTTATTTTAAAATATTAATTAAATACTAATTAATTAATTGGTGTCCACTAATCTTGCTAAACTTACTTTTTTTTTTAAAAAAAGATGACCGGTAAGGGGATCTTAACCCTTGACTTGGTGTTGTCAGCACCACGCTCAGCCAGCGAGCTAACCGGCCATCCCTATATGGGATCCGAACCTGGGACCTTGGTGTTATCAGCACCGCACTCTACCGAGTGAGCCATGGGCTGGCCCCGCTAAACTTACTTTTAGTTTAATAATTTATCTGTAAATTTATTTTGGATTTTCTATACACAAATCATATTTCTGGTGAATGACGGTAGTTTTATTTCTCCTTTTCACATCTTGCACCTTTTATTTCTTTTTCTTGTCTTAGTTATGATATCCCTTGTGATGTTGAATAGAAGTGATAGGGAACTTTCCTTTTATCCTTCCTAAAATGGAAAGGTTTCAGTGTTTCTTAAATAATTAAGTAAAAATGTTCACTACAGACCTTTTACAGATATGTTTTATCAGAATAATGAAGTTCCATTCTATTCCTAGTTACCTTGGTGTTATCAGCACCGCGGTGTTATCAGCACCGCACTCTACCGAGTGAGCCATGGGCTGGCCCCGCTAAACTTACTTTTAGTTTAATAATTTATCTGTAAATTTATTTTGGATTTTCTATACACAAATCATATTTCTGGTGAATGACGGTAGTTTTATTTCTCCTTTTCACATCTTGCACCTTTTATTTCTTTTTCTTGTCTTAGTTATGATATCCCTTGTGATGTTGAATAGAAGTGATAGGGAACTTTCCTTTTATCCTTCCTAAAATGGAAAGGTTTCAGTGTTTCTTAAATAATTAAGTAAAAATGTTCACTACAGACCTTTTACAGATATGTTTTATCAGAATAATGAAGTTCCATTCTATTCCTAGTTTGCTGACAATTGGTTTTTTTTCACCCTTTGGACCATGAACGGAGGTTGATATTTTTTAAACTTTTTTTGTATTGATGGAAACTATTGCTCAACATTTCCTCTTTATTCTGTTGATGTGTTTAATTACATTGCTTAAGTTTTGAAAAAACATTTCGGGGGATAGTGGTAGCCGGCTGGTATGGGGATCCAAAGCTGTGACTTTGATGTTAAGGCTGTGCTCTAACAAAATGAGCTAACCAGACAGCTTCATTTCTGAAATATTAAACAATCTTGCATTCCTAGAATAAATCCAAATTGGCTATGGTATATTAACCTTCTTGAATACTGCTGGATTGAATTTATTGTTTTCTTTAGGATTTTTGCATCTATGTTCATAACTGAGACTGGTCACTAATTTTCCTTTCCCACAATAAACACAATAAACAAAATAAAGTGATTTTAGATTATAAGAATGCCATGTATTTCCACCTTATTCTCTTGGGACACTTGCTCTTGGAAGACAGCCACCATGCTGTGAGGAAGCCCAAACTAGAGAAGTCAAGAGACCATAAGAGAGGGCACATGCAGGTGTTCCAACTGACAGTCCAGCAGAGGTCCTAGCTGAAAGCTGGCCCCAAACATTGTGGAGCAGAAACAAGCCACTCCCACTGTGTCCTGCCAAATGCCTAACTCACAGAACATGTGAGCATAATAAAATGGTTAGTTCATGCCAATGAGTTTTGCAGTGTTTTTTTTTTTTTTTTAAATGCGGCAATAAATAACTTAAAAGAGGAAGGGTAAGGAGATATCTTTGGGACTGTTCAAAGCATAGTTTCATAAACAATAGGGCTCATCTTTGGGTAAATGTGAATCAAATGTAACAAAGTGACCAATCTGGCAGGCAGCTAGCTATCTATGTGGCATGGAGCTGCTCTTTTTGGGGGAAAAAAACAACTACTAATACACAAATACAGGATAGCTAACCCAAGTCATATCAATAGTAGTCAAAGAAGAAATGAGATATTTTATGAGATACCATGTATACTATTCATCAATTTCAAACAATGGTTGTAAAGAACTTCATGCCTTCTCCATGTGAACAGAACTGCTATTATTTAATCAGTCATTTATTTCACATCTAGTCATAAACAATTATTATCAAATTAACTGCATCAAAAGTGAAGAGTTCTTTCCATGTCTCTCTCCTTAAAACACACACACACACACACACACACTCTTAGAGATACTGAAATACAACCCAGTTTAAATGAAACTGCTTTAGTCAAATTTGTTTGGGTATGCTAAGAAAACGATTTGCTAAAAATATTTTTTGATACCAAAAATTTCCCTAGTTTAAAATATTTATCTTAACATACCATATTTTTATTTATTATATTTTTTTAAAGCTAGTCAAGCATGGTTGTGTATGGGAGTTAGGGGGCAATGTTAATCAGCTTAACAATAACCCACAACCCTCAGACCTACTTACACTCCATATTTTTGATACAGAAAGAATTAAGGATAAGGGCTGGCCTGTTAGTTCAGTTGGTTAGAGCACGGTGTTATAACACCAAGGTCAAGGGGTTCAGATCCCCATACCAGCCAACCACAGGGAAAAAAAAAAAAAAGAATTAAAGATAAATAGGGTAAACATTTTGATGATTTTTCCTTCCTGTGCTTTTCAATGCACATATAAAAACACAGGCTACATTATTTCAAAATGGAATTCACATGACAACATGACATATATCTTTCTTTTTGCATAATATGACATTATGAGCATTTTCCCATGTCCTTAAAATATTCTTTCAAGATTCTGAAATAGATAATATATATATAATAGATATATATAATATAACTGAATAGATAATTTTTTTTTTTGTCTTTTTTCGTGTCCGGCAACGGACCGCAACCCTCAGTGTCGCGCCCGGACCGGACCGGGACCGGCAACGGGATCGCAACCCTCGGTGCTGCTCCCGCCCCCCGCTCAGCCAGTGAGCGGGAACCGGTCTGTATGTGGGATCCGAACCCTCGGTGGGAGTGCCGCCGCGCTCCCAAGCAGCGCACTGTAGCAGTGCTCCACCGGGCCGGCCCTGAATAGATAATTTTTAATGGCTACATAAGTATATGCATTTCTTCTAATTTGTTTAATCATCCCTACCCCTACCCCCCCTTTTGGGTGGCTGGCTGGTATAGGGATCGTGACCTTGGTGTTATAATACACACTCTAACCAACAGAGTAACAGGCCAGCCTTCCTCACCCCCCATTTTTGAGCATTTAGGTCATTTAGAAATTTTGGCTACCATAAAGAACATTGTGATGAAAATCTGCATATCAATCTTTGTTAGTGAAATTATTGGGTAAAAGGAATGAGTATTTCTTGATAAAGTCTAACTGCTTTCCAGAAAGGTATGTGAAATTACATGCTACCAACAATGTACAAGAGTACCAAACTTAATAAACCCTTACCAGCATTGTTTTTTTTTTTTTAAATCTGAGTTATATACTTTACAGATACACTAAGATATCACAGACATGGGATAAAAGATGTTTTAGTAATTAATTTTTGATGTTGAATTCACACTAAAATTTAGCAAAAAGTTTAAATTTCATTCAGAAAATAAAAAGTGTAAATAAAATTATTGGCACCTTGTATACAAAAGATGACTGAGAAATATTTGTTGAAAGACTGAACTAATAAATGAATAAATGAATAAAAGAATTAAACAGCCTTAAGAGTCAGGATACTTGAATTCTAAGCTTACCTTGCCATTGTCTGTGACTCAAGGTAAATTTAAACACCTCTTCCTAACTCATTTTCCTAATATCTATTCACAAAGATGTCAGAAAAATAAATGAAAAGGAAATACAGGACGATGCTTTAGAAATACAAGTATAATCTCTGAAGTCAGACTGTCTGGGTTTAATTTGTGACTCTGTTACTTAATAGTTGTGTGACCATGGGTGATTCTGTAATTTGTTTATGTGTCAGTTTTTTCAACTGTTAAATGGGTATGACAATACTTACCTCACATAATTATGATGATTAAATGAGAAAATCTATGTTAAAGCACTTAGAATTCTGCTTAACACATAGCAAATGCTCAATAAACATTACATTATAATTATTAATATGTAAAATTTACACATAGGTAAAATGATTATTTTTTTAATCCACTTGGCAGACATCATTTAAATGTCTGGTATTATGAATTTAAAACCAATTAATAGTATATCTTTAAATTTAATTATTATACTTTTAAATCATACTATGTTTTTTAAAAATTTAAAGTTACAATTCTCACAATTTTTAAAGCCTAGAAGAAATATGAAACAAAGTTCATCACAAATATAATACCAACAAAATAGCTTTCTTTTTAAGGAGAAATCTCTTTCACTTGTTTGGAAAACTCTTTCACTTCTCATCCACCAAATCTTAGTTCAAGTATCCCCTCCTCAGATCACTCAAGTCCCCAACTACTGAAATTATCCTCTACTATATCATGTAATTCTCACACTCTATAATTACCTTGCTTATTTATTTGTAATTACTTGTCTCTTCCCACCAGAATGTAAACCCCATGAAGGAAGAAGCTTAATCTTCTCTATCACTATAAATAGACTCTGTTCAGACACCCAATAAATATCTGGGAAATGACTGAATCAGCAAATTGATGACCTAAGAGGCAGCTATGAACTGAAAAGCTGACATAAAACCTGTAAGTTCTTCCTTAGAAAGAACAGTCCTCTAAATTAGTGTTTCTCAAAATCTTTGGATCTTGACCCAGTTAAAAATACATATTTCAAGATCCAGTAAGCATACACACCCATATAACTGAAACAAAAATTTCATAAAATATACTATGCTTACTACGTGTGATGAATTTTGATATTTTCTGCTCCATTCTATTCTATTCCTTTTCATTAAAAATAAATGATTGTGGCTCACAAAACTGATTATATATCATTATTTTGTAAAGACTTGAAGTTTGAAAACTAATACTCAAGGTCAGAAGTTATTAATTAAACTGGTATCTGCAAGTCTTAACCAGAGTATGCAGATTTATGTACATGTGAGCTTGGTGGTGGGGTGGGGTTGTCACAGTTTTCAGATTCATAAAGAGGTCTGTGTCCCCCTAAATTTAAGGCCTTTTATTATTATATATTCATTTTATCTGTGAAGCACTACATAAAAATATATATAAAAATGTGGTCTAATAGAGGGATGACAGTATACAACAGGAAAGAGCACTGACTCTAAAATCTGGTAAGCCTGAGGTTTAAATCCTGAATTCAACATTTACTGACTCTGCAACCCTGTGCAAGTTGCCTTGCCTATCAGCCTTTGTTTCCTTATCTGGAAGGTACAGTAGTTTGAATATCTTCATGAAGTAAAATAAAAACTATAATTTCTAATAATATATGGTAGGTATTCAATAAATGGTAGACATCATTATTACATTCTAATATTTCTAACAAAATTGATTTCCATAGTCAAAATACAATCTTAAATAGAGTACAACTACAGTTACAAAATGTAAATTAACAAAAAACATATTATTCAAGTGTATGTGGAAATTATATTCCAGGATCTTACTTTTCCTCATAGCTAACACTGCTATGTAAGAATAATGACAACATGCTCCTGCAACTATGAATTTATCAGTTCAATAAGTGTACCAAGTACCCACAATGTACAAAGTCTACAGAAAAATAATTTAGCAAAAATACATGCAAATTACAATGAACAACTTATGGTTTTTTCAACCAATGTTCCTCACATCACTTAGCTGCCTGCTGCAGAGTGGTGGGGCTGCGTTGGTATTCTGCTTATTCCCTGCCTTTAAAGCTGCATCTCTTCTTGCTTGCTCAAGCAGAACTCTTGCTCTTTCTTTAAGTTCTTCTTGTCTGGATAACATTCGATGCTTAAAAGCAAAGATACTGAATTAGAAGCCAAAAACACACACACACACCCAAAAACATGTAATCTACATTTGTAAACTAATTAAAGGTTAGACAATCTGTTGAAATAATAGAGGCCGAGAATTAGATTGCAGCTTCATGAGGTTACCTATAGACAACATTAATGTTGACTAGAAACTGTGAGATGCATACATAAATCTTGGCATTAAAATGTATATCTTTATTGACTAAAACTGGATTAAATTTAATTGTACTTTTATTAGAACATTCTCATAAGGTATAAAGTTCATATGTACATTATATATATTCTTCATATTTGCTCATAAACACAGTATAATGAGGCAGACATTTTTAAAAGTTTAGTTTTACTTTTGTAGTCCTATAGAATTGTTAACAATGTATCTTCCAAATTTGTTTGTTGATAAATGTTAAATATCTGTGACAGTAAACCTTTAAATTCTTGACAATGTTTACAGAAAATTCAAAGCTATCATATTTATAACTTTAAAATGTAAAACTAGTTTTCTCATTGCTTACTGTCATTACAACAAAACAATTAACCTTATTAGAACTGGAAAAGTATTCTCCTGGATTAATTTGTAAGTTTACAATATATTTTTGGAGAAAAACAGATGCTGGTCATCAGTGGAAATCATTTCTTAAATGGTGGCATTAATCCAAAGCACAAATACCTTTACTCTTTAGAATCCAAATTCCTTTTTTTCTACTAAAGTAATCAACTTTGGGGGGCGGGGGCAGCTGACTGATACGGTGATCTGAACCTGCAACCTTGGTGTTTAAGGCTGTGCTCTAACCAACTGAGATAACTGGTCAGCCCTAAAATAACCAACTTCTAGCTTTAGATGGCTATTACTATTACTCTGATACTTAGTTTTACTTTCCTTTCATTGCAGTTTTGGTTCAATCATAAGCATCACTTATGGTCAAGGAAAAAAACATAAACAGTAAGCCTATTATTTGGTATTATATAAAACTTTTTTTTTAAGATTAGTACATCATTTGGGGATCTCTTTATAATCTTTATGTTTTACCATAACTATTTTTTAAACCTTTTTTCCTGCAATCTTAAACGAAGAAAGATTTTCCTCAAAGTGTATAATTTGGTAATTTTTAGTATAGTCACAAGGTCGTGAACTATCACCACTATCTAATTCCACAACATTTTCATCACCCAAGATTTTAAGAGGATTAAACAAAAATTCTTAATAGATAACAAATGAAATGTATAAGTGTTAATGATAGATTCTAATTTCATGTTGATACAATTGGTCATTACATGTCGACTGGTTACAATACCAACACTTTCTCAAAAATAGACAAAATTAATTAAATGAACACTGAATTTTCAGTCAAGACATCAGGCTGTTAATCCTTCTTCCACTAATAATAAGCAATGTAACATTCAGCAGGTCATTTAAAAAAAACTATACTGCATTCCATTGTATGATATTTAGGAATGTTGGAGTGAGACATACCTGGGTTTAAATGGCAGTTCCACCTTTTAATTGTGGGGAAATTACTCAGTCTCTCTAAGCCTCAGTTTCTCATTTATAGAATAGGGATAAAAATAGACCAACTCCCATAAGGACAGTGTAAAGATTAACAGAGTAATGTACTGAGCACTGGATAAATGTTAACTATTATTATTTTTTTAATCCCTTAATGTCCTTATCTTTGAAATGAGGGGACTTAGAATAGATCTTCTTTAAGATCCCACTAGCTCTAAATTCTGTGATTGTACAGTCCTTTAGTGATTCTAACCAGCTACATAGACAGTGAAAATACTGTGCTTTGATCTTAATAGCACATAAACATCTTTTTTTTCTGATTAGAAAAGCAATTAATATCCATAATAGAGATTTTTAGAAAATACATACAAGTAAAAGGAAGAAAAATTAAAACTATTAGCAACACTGACACCCAGAGATAATCACTGTAGAAACATGCTTTTTTTCACTTAATATTCTATTGCAAGCATATTCTCATGTCTTTATGTATTTATTTATTTATTTTGTGGGCAGCTGACCAGTAAGGTGATCCAAACCCTTGACCTTGGTGTTATCAACAACACACTCTAACCAAGTGAGCAACCAGTCAGCCCTTAAATACTTTTTAAAAAACATGATGCTTAATTGGCTATCTAATGTTCTATTATATAGGTGCACCATACTTCAGTTAACTTGTTTTATTTTATTGGACATTTAGGTTGTTTACAAATTTTTTGCTATCATAAATAATGCTTTTGTGAACAAATTTATATGTAAATTTTTGTATACAACTCTTATTATCTCCTTAGGAAAAATTCCTGAATGTAGGATTTAATGAGATAAATATGTTTAAGGGACTTGATGCACAGCGCTAAACTGCTCCTTCATAAAGCTGACTGCTTTACATCTGGGTTATAATTAATTTTTAGTGCTATTGGTCAAAAATGAAGAGATGTTGTGACCACACAATTTTGGAGCATAGACAATGTTGGTTTGAATTCAAACTTTAACATTTATTATGTGACCTTAGATAAACCCCAGATTTTCCACACATAAAATACAATTCAATCACCTACTTCATGGACTGTAAAGTTTAAGATAGATACGTATAAGGTAATATAATTGTCAACACATGTACTAGGAATTCTAATGGGCAAAATTATGACTTTGTTGAGTCTATAAAGACATATTATTATGGGCCGGCCCGGTGGCGCACTGGATAAGTGCGCCGCTTGGGAAGTGCGGCGGCGCTCCCGCCCGAGGGTTCGGATCCCACATACAGACCGGTTCCCGCTCACTGGCTGAGCGGGGCGCGGGAGCAACACCGAGGGTTGCAATCCCGCTGCCGGCCCCCGGCCCGGGACGGG
>NW_007727012.1:271105-300491 GCF_000696425.1 Galeopterus variegatus
CGGAAAAAGACAAAAGACAAAAAAAAAAAAAAAAAAAAAAGACATATTAAGTTACCAAATTTCCTCTAATCTAATGATATTAATTATAAGATTCACCATTATTTTATTAACTAGTAAGAAAGAACAATGCTAATTAAACTCTGACATACTATCTATACAAGTAATACCTCGATTTCAGAGAAGTTAAAATGTAAAAAACTGTATACCTGAGAACTGATAAAACACAGTGCACTAAAGAGAAACAACTTTTTAGTTTCCTAAAATTTAGCTGCTACAATTAAAAAACAAAACAAAAACTACCAGATGTCAGCATCCATATACATCCATATATACAATGTCTGGTGTCAGACATTACTTTTACTAATCTAGTACCAAAAATACTTTTAATTTACCCTAAGCAAAATTCTGACCAATAAACCAATGGTCAATGAACAAACATATGGAGCTATAAATAGATGTTGCTTCTATCATTAAGTACAGCACTGTAATCATCTGAATAGAATCACAGCACATTAGAGTTTTAGAGCTAAAAGGGCTGTTCGAGATTATTTCATTTAAAACATGTGGAAAATAAGAGAGAGAGAATGTAAACAGCTAGTTAAAATGTCACACTGCTGGGCCGGCCTGGTGGCGCACTGGATAGTGCGCCACTTGGGAAGCGCGGCGGCGCTCCCGTCCGAGGGTTCGGATCCCACGTACAGACCGGCTCCCGCTCACTGGCTGAGCGAGGCGCGGGAGCAACACCGAGGGTTGCAATCCCTATGCTGTCATATAGCATCAAAGGACAATGCTTTAGACGAGGCTTGCGATCCCGTCGCCGGTCCCCGGTCCGGTACGGGGGCAACACTGAGGGTTGCGATCCGTTGCCGGACACGGAAAAAAGACAAAAAAAATAAATAAATAAAATAAAATAAAATAAAATGTCACACTGCTAATTATTGGCAGAGCCTAAATTTGAGTCAAGGTTTACTAATTCCCAGTCCAGAGCATTTTAAATTTTTGAATATTAATCAATTTCTTGCTTTAACAAAACACATATGCCTTAGAAATCTGTTTTATAAGAAAAACTGTATTTGATATTACAACTTAGGCCCAACAAATTCTGCTACTGTCAGTCACTAGATGCTTACTGATTATTTATTATGTCTAGACACTATGCTGTCCTGAGAGCTTTCAGAGATCTTTCCTACTTAGTACCTTTGATTTGAGATTTTTGATTTGGAGAACAGGAGCTTGCTTTGATAGCTACTACATTTCTTTGATTATAAGGGGCACATTCTTTCTTAACACCTCTGAAAACTTATAAATGAAGGCATCTTACAATCTCTGTAATACACAGTTGACAGTCAAGACACAGTTGTCTGTCTATATATTCTTGGGTATTTCTGGTGGCATGACTGCAATTCCCTGATGCTTCAGTCAACAAATACTTGAGTACTACTTAAGAAAGAAATATAACTCCTCCAGGTTATTATCTAAAAATCTTCTGTTGGGACCTCACGGTAAAGTCAAGAAAATGCTATATCAATGAGTGTTACTGACTTGGAAGAAAATCCCAGAGACAGTCATGGAAAAATGCTGTAATTCAGAGATTCTCAAACTTTTTGGTCTCAGAATCCCTTTACATGCTTACTCCAAGAACTTTTGTGTATGCAGCTATTGATACTTGTTATTTAGGAAACTAAAACTGAAAAAATTTTTAAATATTTATTTATTTTTTGTTTAGAAATAGCCATAAGAAACCCATCAGATGTAAACATATTTTAATAAAAAATAACTACTTTAAAAACAAACAAAAATTCAAGGCCAAGGGTTCAGAACCTGTATCGGCCAGCTGCCAAACAAAAACAAAAAAGAAAACAAAAACAAAAAATCAACAAAAACTGAGAAGAATGGCATGATTTTACATTTTTTTTTTGTAAATCTCTTTAATATAAGAAGGCAGCTGTATTCTTGTATCTACTTTTGTATTCAGTCTTTCCATATATCACAAATCCTGTAGCCTCCAGAAAACACCACTGTACACTAGTGAAAGAATGAGAGTGATAAAGGTAAATAATGTCCTAGTATTACTACGAAAATAGTTTTAACTTTGGGAGCTCTCTAAATGACTCTTGGAAGAGCTTCAGAGGTCCCCAGATTATACTTTGAAAACCACTGCTATAACATCATACTTTTGATGACACACTGTGTGTAGAAACAGGAACACCAATGACTCTAAATCAAAAAGTGATTCAAAAGAGTTCGATTCTAAATGTGAAAAACTTTTAAGAATACTTTAATCAACTTATTTTGCTTAAAATGTCCTTATTATGTATACACGAGTGTCATATAATAAAAAAAAAAAAATCTATGCCTAAATAAGTCTAAAAGAGGTTTCAATAGATATAAACTAAAAATTCTAAGTGATAAGAAAACCATGTGTCATAGTTTTATCAACAATGCTGTTCTTTATTTGTTGTATATAAAATAATAATATGTTTTATAATTGATGAGATTCAAGTAAATGTCATGAGTAAGGGAGGAATCAAAACTGCACCATATCCCCCTTGCAGGGAGAGCTTTGAATGCTACTGGGATTTTAAACAAGTAATGATCAGACTAAAATTCTAGCTATAATGCAACTAAAATATTTAAGAAAAATGTTTTAAGGGGCGGAATGATTTTATTAAATGGAATACTGAAATATCTTTGATTTATTCTTATAGTAAAAAATTCTGTTCTTATAAGGTAAGTAATAATATTTTGATTTGAAAAGTTGACATTCTTTATCCTTCAATCTTTAAGTTGGGATTTATTGTAGGCTTAAAATATTATATCATAAACTTTAAGTATAGAGCAGGTATATTTCAGGTTTTTCTACAATGGAAATCATACCTCACCATTAATCATTTGTAACATCTTATGAACATAAAAAGAAACAAAAATAAAGAATAACTATTTATTAAATATATATACTCATCATTCTAACTCACTTACCTGTACTGTTTTTGAGGAATGACCTGCATGATTTAAAGTGGTTCTATCAGCATCTGGATCGGACTCTGTCTGCCTCAGGGAAGTACGTTTTTTCTTTGCAAGGTCTGCATCTCTATTGTACGAATATCCAAGTTTAGAAGTAGGAGATGAACCTGTTTTTTTGACAGGTGATTCAGGATCTGATCTGCATTCTAAGGGTCTGGAATTCTCCAATTTTTCTTGCTCCAAGTTACTCCTGATATCTAAAGTCTGAAGCTTTTGCTCATCTAACTCCTCACAAATAAAGGGTGGAGACACATCCTTCTTTTTGTCACTAACATATAAGTCACTTAATTCTAAAGCTTCAGCTTTCAAAAGTCTCTTCTTCCCTAACAAAATCTGTGCTTGTGTTGAATCTGTACTGGAACATAATCCAGGGTCATCGGATCCTGATGTCCTTCCAGAGCTCTGCTGGGACTTTTGGGGTTCTGTGTCACTTTTAGTCCTGCGACAGTAAGGGGAGGCTGTACTTGGACTAAGGTGATCATCAGGCGTCTGATGCTCACTTTCTGACTCTCCAACCCCACTATCATTTACAAATACAGAGTCATCCTGTGATACGAAGTCTACTGCTCCACTGGTAGGCTCTTGTAGTTCAGGCTCCCGCTTGAGATCACTAAGCTCTGCATAGAATTTTTCTTGATCAACAGAACTGTTTGTATCAGTTTCATAGTTCCCAACTTTATATGTGCTTTTACTGCTGTTTTCCTCTATCTGAACGACATTTAGTTCTTGGCCACTGAAATGTGCCCTTATTTGATAGAGATAAGTCATAACAGTCAGTTTGTCAGGAATCGCTAATAAAACCATATCAGAAGGTTCCAATAATCGGGAAATTCCTATGCTGGCGAATCCATCGTATGCCTTCAAAGGAAGGAAAAACAACAGATACATTGAATAGTTTAGACAATCTATACATTTTAAAAACAGCAAAATTTTAATGGGTTTGTTGTTGTTGTTGGAGGGTACATAACGTTACTGACACTATGCCAAATGAAAAGAACAAAGTTCCAAAAGTCAGAAATGTGTAAAAGCGTGGTAGAGGCAAGAGAAAAAAAGTTTACTAAGTTAACAACTGAAGTATTCTTTTCCAATAAAGAAAACACACAAAAGTGAGAGTTAAAACAAACAATCAAAAAATCTGAGAATGGATTTTTAAGATAAGGAACTAAGATATAAAGAAATATTAGACTAACCCATCTCAAACTTTATCATTCCTGTCAACCTCTCCTTTCCATGGTCATGTAATTGCAATGATTTGTGAAGAAAAAGTTCAGCTAGATAAGTCAAAAGAACTATTACATTACCTCACATAAAATACAAATAAATGCTATGTAAGCCTGGAAACAGAAACATTTTTTAAATGCCCATTAAGACTGACTTTCATAAAGAGAAAAGTGACTTCGTTTTCACTTCATCCATTTCAGAGAGAATAAAATGTTTTGAGTGCTACAGCCTAGTTGAGAATGTAAGGCTGCATTGTGTTATTTTTGTTAGCCTTTAAATGACTGTGGCACATCAGGTTTTTCTAGTTTTGAAGAATCAAAGCTGTTTCTCAATTTACAATTAATTATTACTATCCTGGACTAACCCTTGAAAACAGCATTGTGTTGCTTCGAAGCATTAAAAGTATGGCTAAAGGTTTAGATATATTCTCAGAGAAACTAAAGACCCTCTAGATATAGTCTTGCTTTGGGATGTAAAATGTCTATTCTTTGTAACAACCTAGATTTAGGATCATAATTTAAAGTTTTTCTTAAGAGAAATGTTAGGAAATTATATAACAATTCAGAAGGAATCAGTCTTTTGCATTTACGTGTTAAAGTACATTTCTACATTTGAATTTAATCCTCACCTTGTATTTTTCCTGTAGTTTAATAAATGTTGTGGAATAAATAAGAAAGAAAATGAAAAATAAATTGTGATATTAAAACCTTTCAATTTTCACAGCACTATGCTTCATAATATAGGTGCCTCAAAATATTTACTAGAGAGAATGGCTCAGTTGGTGCGCATGTATAGGCTTGTTTATTTTATACGTTTTAGGAAAATTAAAGTCATTTTCCTCCTTGTGTCTTGACAGCTTGATTGACAAACATCAATTGCAGACCATGAGGAAAAGCACCACAGGCAGTATTCTAAACATTTCCCAAATTATCTAAAACACTGACATATTGGTTAAGATCAGATGTCACAGGTAAATACCTTTTTTATTCAGCACTTTTTACAGACCTAGGAAAATGATTAGCTTCCTAGTGGGGAAACTCTTGCTGGTGTTTTGCTTCATGTAGCAATTCATTTAGTGCACACTAATTGCACCAAAAAACATTTAAAAACAAACCAGGTTTCTTGTAAGCTAGGTCAAGAGTTTATAAAAGAATTTTCCCATAGGTAAACATCTTCTGCTATGGTCAGTTACCTACTGTGTTTTTAGCTCTTTGTGTGTGAAGAAAAAAGAGGTCTTCCAAGGAAAATTGTCTTATTCATTCCTAAATGTTATTTAATCGGTAAGGAGGAGTCATGTTATGTTCTGCATCTTCATGGAACTTAAGACACAGGCATTGTTTCTTATGCTACTTTAAATCCAATCAATGGCACATGGGGTTATCAAGAAGAACTGTGTGAAGCCTGAAATAATCTGCAGGTAGCAACTGAGATACTCAATGTAGATATCAGGCAAGAAGATGCAAACAATAAAAAGGGAAGACTATGTAACAACAATTTTTTATTGAATAGTGCAGTGAATAGAATCATCAAAGTTAAAAGCCTTTCCAAAAGCTATGATTATCTGCCCTGGAAAATCTAATTGAGAAAAAACTTTAATGGTATATTCTTCTGTATGTAGTAATAAGTAAATCCAAGGTATGCTCACCATCGTTAAATTCCTGAAAAAATAATGTAAAGAAGTGTGACTTAAGTCTTAATGAGATTCCCCAGAAGAGTATTCTTTAAAAATATCTAGCTAGGTAAAATCAACAATGTTTCCTTTTCAAAGTTTTGACAGATGAAAGCTCGACTTTATAAAAGCAATACTGGTTTATTTTACAGTGCTTATACGTATATTTAAATTAGCTTAGCATTTTATTCAAATACAAGTAAAGAACTGTCATATTTAAACATATAATTTAATTACTGAAAAAGGCATTTCACTTTAATAGACATGGATTTTCCAAGACAATACAAGAAATAATTCATGAGAACGACTTTGTAGCATGCCCACCAGAAAGGTGATTTTTATAAAGAAAATTATAATGATTTTTAAAGATTACCCTTTTTGGTGGCATATTTCAATTAATAGCTTTGCAGATTTATATGTATTACTCCAGGGCCAGCATCATGCCCTTTCAGAGAAACAAAAATTTTTTGATACAAAGTTTTGATTTTAGAGAGCAATAGAAGAAAAAAACTGTTTTGATTTGAATTCTTTTTAACTGAACTATCAAGGTTCCAAGACTTTTTATCACTGGTGATTTTAATTACCTAATTTAAAGTCTATTAAAAACTTTAGACCAGAGGTTATTATCCACTTTGTGCCATGGACTCTTTTGGCAATTGACCCCTTCTCAGAATAATGTTTTATGTGTACAAAATACATAGGATTACAAAAGAAGCCAATTATACTGAAAAATATAACTATGACAGTATTAGAAAAACCAAATTTAGAAAATGGTTATATATGTGTGTTGGGAAAATAAAGGAAAATGGTCAGGGCCCCTCAGATGTTCAGAATCTTGCCGAGCATTTGATGTAAATATGCACGTGTGCCTAGGTGTTCCTTGGCTATTGACTAATGTAATCGTGCATGTGCACCCAGGTGTCCTTGGTTATGGACTTAAGTATAAAGGATGAATGGCTCTGATCCACGGGGCACCCCGCCTCCGGTATGCCCCTGGGGGGCCATGAGGAGGCCACTACTGCTGCTGGAGGCTGTTGCTGCCAGTGCCCCAGGGATGCCCCGAGAGGCCACCGCCACTGCTGCTTCTGCTGCTGAGGACTGAGCTTGTGTTGTCTGCCAATGGCTGCAGGATCTTTCCCAATTACTTAGCGTGGACCTGTATGTGAGGGGTCTATGACCCAGCCTGGCATGTGAGGCGTCTGGTGACCTAGTCTGTACAATGTGTTTGAAGGATCTGATCCCTAGCCCTGACAATACAATGGAAACTTAGTATAACTAAAATAATGAAATGTTTGGCTTTAGTTATGAATTGCTTTAACAATACAACTAGTGTAGCTATTGCTGTAACCTTACAACTGGCGTAGTCATGTAGCAATATAATGTGCTTTTATGAAAAATTAATGTAATTTTGAAGAAATGAATAGTCTAAATAACAATTGTAGTGTGATGTGAAAATATCGGTGATTTCTAAAGGTGACAAGGTCTCAGGCATAACTAATACCAGCTTGTTGCCTAAGTTCCTAATTGAAGGAAATTCTATATTTCAGTTAAAGAATTGTAAAAAAAAAAAAAAAATTCCCTCAATCATAGTCAAAGACCCCCAGAATTCACAGATCACAGGTTAAGAACACCTGTTCTATGACAACACATTTCATTAATTTTCCAGTTGAAGAATTCAATTCAGTGCAAAAGAACATTGAATACCACCTACTGTGTACTGAATTAGGTGCTTCTCTCCTTAAAATAGAAAATCATAATACATGTATTATGCACTGGGGTAACCAGGTAAGTCAGCCTGCAGCAACAGGCAACTAGCCCAGGGGGCTCCAGCAACTCAGCCCTATGCAGCTGCCCTAAAGGCTGAAATGATCGATATTCTCCCCACACCAGTTGGGAAGCTCTGATCTCAGAATATTAATTAATCATGTGGAAAAATATATATAATTTACCAGAAAATCAAAAAATAAAAACAAAAAACAATGTTTATATCTTTTTGCTCCTAAGAATTTAGGCACTCTTTCTTGCTTACCCATTAAGCTCCTGCTCTCATCCTCTTCCAAAATACTTTTCTAAACTTATATAATAGTTATGGCACACAGTTTTGAGTGTACTTTTTAAAAGCTAAATTTTAGAATAAGAGCAATATGCTTTAACAAATATTTAACAGTTAACAAAGGTAATATACATATTATAATCTAATGCCAGCCTGACACTTGTGATATTTAAAGTCCATGACGAACCACAGTAAACCATGCACCCTATTTGAATTGCAGGAGGCAGACTACCTTCTGTCAGCTGCAGTTATGACCCCACCATACAACCTCACTTTACACAAATTAATAATAACCTGCAGAGAAGCTAAAATTGAAAGTATGTATTTTTTCCTTGGCAATTCTTACCTTTTTGTTGTTCTCTTTAATATCTTGAGGATTCAGAGACTTGTAGTCACTGAGGGAGAAAATGGCACAGTGGGTTCATACAGTATTTAATAAAAACAGCTGTTTTTAAAACAAATTGAATCTAAAAATTTGTCATTTAATAATACTGAAGAGTAACTAGCAATTTCACAGCAATTCAATCAACAAAACTAATAGTGTGGAAAATTAAGGAAATACATACATACATACATACATATATACATACATACATACATACATACATACATAGAGTGATTACATGTTTCATTGCCTGAAGCTTTCCATCTAAAAGAGAAGTTATGGCAGGGGACCAGAGACTAGCCTTGACAACCAAATTCACCATGAGGTAATCCCTCTTTTCACTGTACAAAGAGCTACGGGCTTATTTGTCTCATCTCATTTTAACACTAACACATTTTTCATAATAATTTGAAATCAGTTCTTTGTATAAGATTAAGGAGAAAAATCATTTTTTAAAAAAGAAAAAAGATTTTTTTTTGGTACAGAGAAGGAAGAACTTTTCTTTCTCGCATACACTTCTCTCAAAAAGAGAGAGGTATGAGTAATAAAAAAAAGTCAGGTATTTTAGGACGTGCTAAGAAATTATTTTAGGTTCTTTTAAAAAATGTCTGTTATTTACAAAGTATTTATAGGGAATGGAAAATGTTCTACTTACATTAAATCTGGTCTAAAATGGTGTAATATTGCACAAAAAGATAAACCATTTCTCCATGATGTAGTAAAATTGGTGATTTTTACTCCCCGGTAGTTTTTCGTAACTTCTTTGCACCATACAAGCAATGACTGACTAGCATTTGGCTTTCGCCCCAACACAGGACTTGGTATAGGACTTGGCTAGAAAAAAAGTAAAGAGGAAAACATTAAAAGAATTTAATGGAAGATGAAAATTAACATTAATTGACCTAACTAGATCATTTGAACCCTTTGATGTCACTTTAGGTCTTTCAAAACTGTCAGTTCATGACAACTGTACCTCCAAAAGGGAGACATGAATCTTAAGTTATCTTCAGTTATAGCCCAGGGCATTTGCCTGACAAGGATATAGATACGCAAGATTTTTAACTTTTAAGTTAAGAATAGGCCAAGAGCTTTACTGATGGAAACATCATGTTAAAGTATTTAAATACTTAAGACTGAATATCTGTGTAACTCTCACACCCTAAAAAATTTTCCCCAAATGCAATCATATGCAAATATGCTTCCTTTTGGTCTAAATTAAAAATAAAGCATTTTGAAGTCTAACTGTAGTACAAATTACTCGCAGTGGTAAACTTACTTAATAGTAACTTTTAAAAATACAGTGAATCATATATGCATTTTAAATAAATAGTTCAATGATAATCATATTCAAACATCCTTCTTATATAAATTTAATGATGGCAAAACAGTTTTAGAGTTATTAGCAACACTCAGATGTTGGCAGCAACCGCACACAACAGTATGTATTTTGGATATGCTCAAAATGTCTTCTAATCACTGGGAGCAACTTTTGAATGTTAGGTTAGTTAGCTGTGTGGGTGTTTTAAATCTTAAGCATACACTTTTCCCATTGTTCATATACTTAAAATAACAATGATAACAAAACTAAAACCATTATTATTCTTAAAACCATGTTATTTTCTTTTACTGAATAACAACTACATTTTGTGATGGTAAATTCAGAGGCTGATACAATTGAAAACTGTAAAGAAAACTACTATATGTTTTTGTACTTTAAATCTTGCTATTAATTAAAAGTGCTGGCTATGGTAATAAAACTTAGACATAAAATAGAGACACTTTATAATAAGGTGAAAGGAGAACATCTAATATCATTTAAGTTTAACAAGAAAACCATTCTTACCACACTGCTTACTTAAGAAAGAACGATGATGCCCCCACTTGACAAAAGCATGTTAGTGCTAAATAATTACAATCATCCACCCCACATAATTATGATTTATGCATTTATTGCTTCTGTAAGAAGACAACTAAGAAACATCAAGGGTATAATTTCTAATTTTTTATTAACTGTCAGATAAATTATTAAATGAACAACCATGAATCTAGCAAAGTGCTGTTCTTGAAATGATCACCTCTACAAAAATCAATGCTAAAAAATTCACAGGTCATAAAAATCAACAAATTTGGATAAATTCTACTTAATATGAAGAAGTAGGTAAAAATGGAATTCCCAATATAATAAGTTTAACTTAGAATAAATAATAGCTCTTTTAACTATCAATCTAACATATGTAAAAACGAAGTATAAATAAATATCTTTTCACTTAATGGTCCACTGTGACTTTCAAATCTCTCTAGTCACTTAACCTGGGAGTTGAGTGGAAAGTAGTCTATGGATGAGTTAAGGGATAGCTGAACTAGGCACAAACACATTTTTTCTTAGATTTCCCACTATGTCAAATATTGACTTTATTAAAATGTTTTTCTATATTAAACTATATTATTAAGGCATTGATTCATTCCAAGCATGCGTAACATGTACATGGGCCAGACAATCTTCAACTATCATTACATTGATTCACTCCAATCATCACTATATTAAACTATATTATTAAGGCATTGATTCATTCCAAGCATGGGTAACATGTACATGGGCCAGACAATCTTCAACTATCATTACATTGATTCACTCCAATCATCAGTACCATGTACACAGGTAATGCATAAATGTCATCATTACCACTAAGTTACAATCTAGAATGGCCTTTTATATATAAGAATAAAAGAAAACATATCATGTCATTATGATTATGAATAGACTCCTGTTTCTAAGAAGGCTCAATATGAAAAGGCTAGGAAGAACTAAACCAAAATTTAGATTGGTCTTAATACAAAAGCCTTGCATTAAGGGATGCTTGCTGCACTTCTGACAAAAAGAAGTTTTATGCAATTAAAGAAACCATGATGAAATTACAAGCCTTATAAATGGTTGTGTTGGTTTCCAGAAAAAGAAAATTAAAGTAGAGCCATTTTAAATGAATCACCCACTATAGAACTAGTGACTTTTCATGTAATATTTTGCAAAGGATCATAAAGGAATTAGCAATTAAATCATTTAGAAACCTTCAATATGTAACTGGATGAAATAGTTTGTGTCTTGTTATAGCCAGCTCCTGATTTTATAGTAGATGTGGCAGGTTGTTTGACTTCATGTTTCAGTTTCCTCATCTGTAAAATGGGGATTATAATGGTACCTATCTCTTAATGGTGCAGTAACAAGATCTGCCTCCCTCTCCTCCCACCCATTACCTCTCTGATCTTATCTGCCTTGATCACTGTGAACCATATTGATTTCTTTATTGTTTTTTCGATACCCCAGACAGGTTTCCACCTTAGGGCCTTTGCACAGATTGTTCCATTTGCCTGGTGCTCTCCACTTAGATATCTGCATGGTTAACTCCAATGTAACTCCTAACCACCCTACTAATAATGCAACCCATATCCATCACCCAACCCCCACCTGCCACTCCTAACTCCTCTTACCTTGCTCTATTTTTTCCATTGTACTTATCATCTTCTTACGATCCATACACTTTATTATACTTATTAGTTATTATCTGTCTTCCCTCACTAAATAAAAGGTCCACGAGAGCAGAGATTTTGTTTTATTTTTTATTAACCTATCCCAAGGGCCTAGAACAGTTCCTGGTACATAGTAGGCATTCAGTAAATACTGTTAAATGAATAAATGCATGTGAAATTTGCACAGTGTATGGCAAATAGTACCATTCAGTAAACGTTAAGTACAATTATTATTACTACCACCAATGCATTATCAGCACTGAATTCCTAATTGCACAGGCCATGAATTTCTTCAAGATAGTGAAAAGATTTGTTTGTTTTGGTTTGGTTTTGGGTTTTTTTTTTGCAAATAGAGCTTGAACTAGAAAATAATCTTGATACTTGATATTCTATGTGCAACATAGGGCACTTTCAATGCTTGGCAATGTATCTATATCCATGGGTTTTGTGAAAAAAGCTCTGAATGACTCTGTGCTTTATTGCTTTCCAGAGGAAGGAAGTCACCAAAATCTGTCTATAAAGGGTAGAACCGAACTTTCAAATATAGTTAATTTTAATGCATGATTTTTGCTAACATAGCAGATTACACGTTAAAGATAATAAGGCCACATAGTTTTTCTTTCTAACAATAGCAAATAGCATCTCTTCCAGAAAACCTACTCAGTCTCCTGTGTTTTAATAATAGCGGTGAGAAATTTCAATTCCATTTTTTTGGCTCTATCCCTGCAGCTATAGTTTCTCTTCTCCTGTCTCCCCTTCTTCCCCTGATACAGCCACATATTCCTCTAGGTATTGCTCTAAATAGTTTTGTCTCTCCACACTAGCTGATTCACTCCCAGGATTCCAACTATCACTTCCATGCAGATGATTCCCAAATACACATTTATAGTTCAAACTGTCTTAAGTTGACATTTCCAGCTGGCTGTCCTTCCTGCCATAAAAAATTAAAACTCAATATGTTCAAAACCATAGTATAATCTTTTTTTACAACTTGTTCATTTTCATTGTTTGCAAATGATACTGCTATTGTCCCAATCATCTAAATTTTTAATCTCACAATCACCTTTTAATTCTTTCTTCATTTATCATCTCTTACTAGTTAATTCATGGGCAGTTTTGATTCTATTGTTGCTATGTTTTTGTAACCTATTTTCTTCTGCCTAGGCTATTGCAAAATCTTCCTAGTAGGTCTTCTTCCTTCTTCCAAACTCTCCCTAA
The DNA here is from genome assembly GCF_000696425.1 of Galeopterus variegatus. Taxonomy (NCBI): domain Eukaryota; kingdom Metazoa; phylum Chordata; class Mammalia; order Dermoptera; family Cynocephalidae; genus Galeopterus; species Galeopterus variegatus. The sequence continues at coordinate 284,201 of NW_007727012.1, forward strand.
TCTAACCCATTGTCACAGAATGGGTCTTCTTAAATCACAGCTCAAAGTTGCTAATGGCTCTCAAGAACATACAAAATGATATCAAAAATATCTCTGAGTATTAAAACCCAAATCTTTTTCAATGTATTTTCTCTAGGATGACTCACTATTCTCTAAAATCACTAAGCTTTCCTGCCTAAACTCAGCTCCCCCACCTCCAGTTAGAATGTCTTCTGTACCAAGCGTAACTGCTACAAATTCCACTCTACCTTCAAAATTCAGTTCAATTGTCGTCATCTTCTCTTTTTATTTTTGGCGGCTGGCCAGTACAGGGATCAAACCCTGGACCCTGGTATTATCACTACAATGCTCTAACCAACTGAGCTAACCAGCCAGCCCTCAATTGTCATTTTCCATATGAAATTTCCTCCCAATTCCCAGTCAGTAGAAAGCCTTTCTCAATGTTCCTTTGACTTTCTGTATCTCCCTTAAAGCACTTACTAGATTTATCTTTCACTACAGTACGTTCAATTCTTTTCTCTACAAAAAGATTTATTAGTTTTTATTAATACATACAATATATACTGGGCAACTACTGTGTTCCACATACAATGTTAAGACCTTTACATGGATAAATTCATTTAATTCTCACAACTCTTTTGAGATAGGTATTGTTATTTCCAATTTACAGTTGAGGAAAGTGAGGTTACACAGCTAGGAAGCAGAGGAGTTAGAATCTATACTAAGATGTTCCTACTCCAAAGCCTGTGTGCTCTTAAACAACATGCACTTCACATTTCAAGATAATGCAGCTTTAGGACCTCAGTAGAAACCATAAAAAATTTACTGAGATTAGCAAATTCCTCAGTCAACTTCTTATCATCTTCAGAGCTTAGATCACTGCCCTGTTTATGTTAAATTAATTGATCCCAACAATTCAACCTCAGGAGTAGTCAATTAATAAAACCCTTTTGCCTACTCTGTTGAATTTTAGATTACTAGCTGGAACTAGAACAAAAACTAATTAAGTCCAAAGCAGGAGACATGTACTACCATTGCTAAAGTTGTAGGACATTTTGGTCTCTCTACTGATGATTCTTGGAGCCCTTCCCCAATTACTGCAAATCATGGTTGAGGGAACTCTGGATAAATCTTAGCATTTGGTAAGCCCAAAGTAACAGCAGCAGTGAGCACAACAAGAACACTTATACCTCTACTGGTCCTATTTTTTTACAAAGTATTTTCATTTAAATCACTTCCCTTTATTCTCATAGTAAAACAGAAGCTAGGCCTTGCTATTCTACTACTAGATAATCAGAAAGATTAAGCCACAATTAAAATAATACTGGAAGGAATTTCTGTTTACATTAAAGTAGGACTATCCCTCCCTCTGAACATAATTTTTAAAAAGCTGAACAAAATATTTTTTAAACACCTTCTAAAACACATCAAACAACTATCCCCAAGCCATGACCTGGAGAGACCGGAAAATCAGACAGTGAGCGAAGCTCTCAGTGCTGCTTTTATGATGGTTACCTGGAAGAACAAGCTGAGAGGCAGAGCTGCACTTCTGGTAGACTCCAAAATAGCAATATGTGCTCCTCCCTCAACCCACCCCAAAAGTGAAGAAAATGAAATACAAAGATGAGAGCAAAAAACAATGAAATAGTAAATACACATACAATAAAGAAGATCAGCAAATTCAAAAGTTGCTTCTTTGAAAAGACAAAATCAATTACACCTCTTCTGTAACTGACCAAGAAAAAAAGATGGAAGCAAATTCCTAGAAAACTATAGCTTACCACAATAGATACAAAAAAAAAAAAAAATTGAAACCAGGATAGCTCCAAAACTATTAAAGAAATTGAATATATAATTAAAAATCTTCTTAAAATGAAAATTCCAGGTGGCTTCACTGATAAGTTCCACCAAACATTCATTCAAGGAAGAAATATCTCCAATACTACACTAAATTCTTCCAGAGAACAGGAAAAACAAATTTTTTCTCTAACTCATTTCATGGGCCTAGCACTAATCTTTATACCAAAATTCAATAGGAAAAGGCAAAGTTACAGGAAAACCTGTCATGAATATAGAGACAAAGTCTTAACAAAAATATTAGTAATTTATAAAAACAGATAATACATATTGAACAAATAAGACTTACTCCCTAGGAGTGCACATTTGGCTTAATGTTAGCAAATCTATTAAGGAAATTTGACAAATTAATACATTTTAGGGAAAATATATAATACAATCATCTAAATAGATGCAGAAAAGCATTTAATAAAATTAATGTCCAGTTATAGTCTAAAAAATAATCTTAGCAAAATAGTAGTAATAGAAGCCTCCTTAACTTGTAAAAAGCTTACAGCAAATATCACAATGGTGAGATATTTGAAGTTTTCCTTGAGATGGTGAATCTACCGCCACTTTTATTCAACATTGTACTGGAGGTCCTAGCTGGTGCATTAAGATCAGAAACAGATATAAAGGTATAAATATTTTTAAAAAAACAAAATTGCAAAACTGACATTATTTACAAATAATATAATTGAGTATGTAGAAAAAAGAATTTACAGATAACTTATTAGAATTAATAAGAGAATTTAGCAAGGTTGTTGGATACAAAATCAATAAAACCAACTGCCTTCCTATACACCAACAAAAACAAAGTAAAAATTTTAAAGCCATTCATAGTGGCATAAAAAAATCAAGTACTTAGGAAGAAATCCACAAATAATGTATATGACTGCTGTAAAAAACCAAACAAACAAACAAAAAAAATTACCAAGCTTTATTTTGAGAAAGTAAAGGAGACCTAAGGACATGGAGATACATATATATACACCATAGTCATGAATTAGAAGACTAAATTTTGTAAAGATACCCAAAATTACCAAGCTTTATTTTGAGAAAGTAAAGGAGACCTAAGGAGATGGAGATACATATATATACACCATAGTCATGAATTAGAAGACTAAATTTTGTAAAGATACCAAAAAAGTATCCAACAGGCCTAAACCAACCAGGCCTTAACTAATAGGCCTAAACCCTTAACCAACCTTAACCAACAGGCCTAAACCCTTTCTTCACAGGGAAATGACCTCAAGCTTACCTTTTCCTAACACCATTTGCATGGAAATATATTGCATTATGATAAATGCGAAATGTCAGCTGTGTTCCCAGGTAACATTATTTATTGTAAAAAATGACTCCTACTTGGTAAACTGCATCTAGACTTGGAGGACTAGAAACGCACTATCAATGCCTGTTGAAAAACAAAGGCTGTAGCTTCCCTATACTTTGTATGATTCTTGCAAATAAGCATGTCTCTTGGAGGATCTGATAGTATACAGGCTGTTGCCAGATCCTGTATCCTATAAGCCAGAGTGGTCCACATTTAACCCACCTGGTCGTGTCACCTCACAAGTGAACAGCTCATGAGGGGCTAAAATATGGCCCTGCATACCTGATGCTATAAAGCAAACATACTGTGTTTCCTGTCTTTAAAGTAAATTTGGTGCCAGATAACTGTATATATTTCTTCCCCCAAAAGAGTTTGTAGCCAGAATATACAAAGAACCCCTACAAAGCAGGAAGAAAAAGCAAGTCAACTAATAGAAAAGTGGGCAAAATTTGAACGTGTACTTTATAAAAGAAGAAATTCAAACATCCAATAAACATGAAAATTTGCTCCATCACATCAGTATTTAGAGAATTGCACAGGTACTACTATGTACTTCTCCCCAGAAAGGTTGAAATTTTAAAAAGTCTTTTAAATGAAATGAAATAAAATTTTACTGAAATTAAAAATACCAAGTGTTCGCAAAAATGTGGAGCAAAAGGAGATTTCATACAGGCTGATGAAAAAACTCTGGTATCATCCTGTATGCTAAATTTGAAGATGTGCGTATCTTCGGATCCAGCAATTTCTAGGTTTATATACTATAGAAATACATGCTTATACAGACAGAATAGAATACACATGCAAAAATGTTCTCAGCAACACTTAAAAACTTTCCAAGTCTGGAAATAACCCAAATGTTCATCAATAAGAAAATGGATTTAAAAACTGTGGTCTATTCAGATTGTGAAATATACTACACACACACACATACAGACACATATGCACACATGAGATACGTAACATATTTAATCCTAAAACATAATATTGAAGAAATATGTACAAACATGTACATACCATATGATTTCACTTATATAACATTTAAAACCAGTCAAAGCTAAACTGTATTGTTTAGGGATTTATACTTAAAACTATGAAGCAAAGAACAAAATGACTACCGTAAAATCATGATGATTACTTCCAGGAAAGAGGAAAGGGATTGGGATAGGGAAGAGGCACAAAAGTGAGACAGCTTCTGTAGTACTGGCAAAGTTTTAATTCTTGTGGTGTTTACACAGATGTCCACTTAAAATATTTTTAAGCTGTGCATTATTTTTTATGTACATTTTGTATATATCTCACATAGGTGTTATGTTTTACAACAAAAAAGTCAGTAAGAATATTGGACTTTCTGGTTTTAAAGTAATAAAGTTTTAAAATAAAAAGTAAAGTGGTTTCCCCATTTGATTTGAAAATCACACAAAGATAACAAGGATAATGAGAAATAAAAAAGCAAATCTTGTTTTGGCCTAATCTAAGAGATATATATAATCCTGAATGACATGCCCACAAATAAAAGTCAAACTTCCAATATTATCAGAAGAAACAAATATACAGAAAATGTAGTTTATATAGTGAAGAATTTAAAAAGAAAAATAAAAAGCATAACATAGGGCCGGCCCGGTGGCACACTCGGTAGAGTGCGGCGCTTGGGAGCGCGGCGGCGCTCCCGCCGAGAGTTCGGATCCCATATAGAGACCGGTCCGCTCACTGGTTGAGCGCAGTGTGGACGCGACACTGAGGGTTGCGATCCCGTTACCAGTCACGAAAAAAGACAAAAAGGAAAAAAAAAAAAAGCATAACATAAAATATGATATCAGAACCAAGACCAAATATATCTAATAATTATATAGAAATAGAGGGTAGAAATAGGCCCACATACAATAGAAGTGGAGAAAAAGATGGACGTAAGGAATTGTGTGAAAAGACTGGTGGTGATATTAACAGATGCTATTTTTTAAATTGTGTAATCAAATGTGAAAACATTTGGAAGATCTGCATAAGTCGGGGAGTCAGTGTTTTCCAAATGAACAATGCACAATGTTACAAAACTATTCATCAATAAAAGATACAATTGAAAATGCCACATAGACCGATGCATGGTTTCAGATTCCACATTGTAACTAACTTAAGAAACTACTACTTTGTCTGTTTTGGTGTAATATCAAAGATGACAATCTCTAATTGTTTGAAAATTCTATTAAAATTCTCTTTAATTTTCCAACTTTATATCTGAGCAAAGTCAAACTTTCATCACAGACAACAACCAAAACATATTACAACAGATTGAATGCATAAGCTATCTTCTATTAAGCCAGACACTGGACACTGGCAAAAATGAAAAATGATGATATCCTCACACTAAATTGTTTTTGTTTTGAAAAATGTAGTCATTTTTCATGAAAATATACTTATGTTAATATGTAATATATCGGTTTATTATTGTAATTTTAAATGAATTAATATATTTTCAAAATTTGTTTTAATTTCTAATATTATAAATATCAATAGGGATAACACATAAACAAAAGTACTTTGGGATCCTCAATAACTTTTTAATAATTTCTTTTCATTGTGATAAAAAACACATAGTACTTACCATCTTAACCATTTGTAAGTATACAGTTCAGTAGTGTCAGTATTTTCACAGTGTTGTCAAACAGATATCCAGATCTTTTACATCTTACAAAACTGAAACTCTATACCCATAAACAACTCCCCTTTTCCCCCCTCTCCCCATTCCCTGGTAACCACCATTCTGCTTTCTGTTTCTATGGATTTGATGACTTTAGGTACCTCATGTAAGTGGAATCATACATATTTGTTTTTTTGTGACTGGCTTTTTACTTAGCATGTCCTCAGGGTTCACCTATGTTGTAGCATGTGACAGGATTTCCTTTCTTTTCAAAGCTGAATAATATTCCATTATATGTATGTACCATCAACAGACATTTGGGTTGCTTACACCTCTTCGTTTTTGTGAACAGTGCTGCTATAACCATGACTGTACAAGTATCTCTTCTAGATCCTGTTTGCAATTCTTTTGAGTAAATACATATAAGTAGAATTGCTGGATCATACAGTGATTCTACTTTTAATTTTTTATGGAACCACCATACTGTTTTCCATAGCACTGTACTATTTTATATTCACACCAACAATGCACAAGGGTTCTAATTCTTTCACATCCTCACCAACCTTATTTTTACCTTTTTTGGAGAGCAGCCATCCTAATTGATGTGAGGTGATATCTCATGGTTTGGGTTTGCATTTCCTAATGACTAGTGATGCTGAACATTTTTTCACATACCAATTGACTATTTGTATGTATTTGGAAAAATGTCTATTCAAGCCCTTTGGTTATTTTTGAATGGGGTTGTTTGGTTTTTTGTTGTTAAGTTTTAGGAGTTCTCTCTATATACAAATACTTCAAAAAGTTTGTGGAAAAACAGAATTAAAAGATAATACATCTTTCCATAATCTTTTAATTAATTTATTATTATTTTTCTACATTCTAAGATGTTGCAGAGGAGCAGGGAGAAAGGGGAGAGAGGAAGGGGGAAGGAAATAGGGTGGGAGGAGTACGAAGGAGGGGGGGTTTGGTTGAGGCCTCTGGCACCCACCTGATTCTGGCAGGGGAGACCAGGGGGTTCTGGTGGAGGCTCAGTGGTTGTCGCTGAGCAGGTTGCAGATATTGGGGGGACTTGGCTGAGGCCATTGGCTCCACATTGCCCCAGCTCAGGAGACCAAGGCAACCCTGCAGCAGTGGGGTTGTTGTTGCTGGGCTGGTTGCAAATGTTGGGGTGAGGGTCATGGCTGAGGCCATCAGCCCCCCACCACCCTGGCTTGGGTGCCTTTGGCGGCTTAGTGGTCATCACTGGGCTGACTGTGGATGTCAGGGGGGTGTGGCTGATGCCTGCAGCCCCCCATCTCCCTGGCTTGGAAGCCCAGGGAGTTTCCTGTGGTGGCTTACTGGGCTGGGTGTGGTCATCAGGGGGCATGTGGCTGAGGCCCTTGGCCCTCTGCATTCCCTGGCTCAGGAGCCTAGAGGGCTTCCAGTCCTTCTAGGTTTTATAGGTGTTCTTTGATGATGTGAGACCTTTACTAGTTAATATCAGACTTTGTCTCTGATCTGTGGGTATTTTGTTTTTATTTTCAGTTCTGTGTTCGATTATTTGCTGTTCCCAACACTTAAACTCTGCACTGGAACTAATTTGTTGTCCTTTGATTAATTCTAAAATGGGGGAACTTCCTGTGGGGACCAGCACTTGAGCCCTGTGGTTGAGGTAAATTGCCACTTTGCTGCTGATTCCCTGGGGAAGGCTTTTTGTGCAGCTCAGGTTTTAATGGTTGACCCTGTAGTACTTCCAGGTCTCATGAGGTCTGGTACACCTGGATTGTGTGGAAACTCTGGTCTGGGCAAACTGTACTTTTCAGCAAACTGTACCCACTGCAATTCTATACTCCTGACCAGTTTCCACTGAGCGGTCCTACACTGACTGAAGGGCATATCAACTACCCATGCTGTGCCTCAATGTTCCCCTGGTGGGCCCATCTACCATGCCACTTGTACACAAACATTTCCCATGGGACGGGCTATGTGCTGGTCCCTTGCTATGACTCACCAACCTCTGACTGGCTCCTTTTTTCTGTTGTCTGTGGCTCCTCACTTCTATGTAAGTCCATGGGAACCCTGTTAGTGGTCTTGGTGGCCTGGGGGTCACCAAGGCCCTCTTCTCCCCTGCTGTCTCTCAGCAGCTTCACATGAAGGGCACAGCTGTAGCATTTGCCAGGTCTTGCTCCGTGTGGTCACCAGCTCCAGGCTTAAAGCAGCTGGGGGTCGAAACTGTGGGAGCAATCTTTTTTCTATCATTGTGTCTTCTCCTGCCTCCATGAACTCCATAGGTCTCTCCTCTTCTTCCTCTGAGCTATAGTGGCCCCAGCGTGGCTGTTGTTGCTTCTTAATAGTTGTAAGTTGGTTGATTTATAGGAGACAGTGACTCTGGGAACCGTCTATTACACCATCTTGACCACAAACCCCTCCATAAACTTCTTGAAGATCCTTCATATTGTGGATATTAATCCCATATCAAATACATTATTTGCAAATATTTCCTCCAATTTGTAGGTTGCCTTTTCACTCTATTGATTGTGCCCTTTAATGCACAAAATTTTAAATTTTCATGAAGTCCAATTTATTTTATTCTTTTGTTATCTGTGCCTTTGGCGTCATATCTAAGAAATCAATGCCAAATCCAATGTTGTGAAGCTTTTCCACTATGTTTTCTTTTAAAAGTTTTATGGTTCTAGCTCTAACATTTAGGTCTTTGATCCCCTTTGAGTTGATTTTTGTGTATGGTGTTAGGTAAGGGTACAACTTCATTCTTTTGCATGTGATATGCAGTTTTCCAACACTACTGTTGGAAAGATAGTCTTTTCTCCATGGAATGGCTCCCTTGACAAAAATCACTGACCTTATATGCACAGGTTTATTTCTGGACTCTATTCTATTCCTTTGGTCTATATGTCTGTCTTCATGCCAGTACCACACAGTTTTGATTACTGTAGCTTTGCAGTAAGTGTTAAAATCAGGAAGTGTGAGTCCTCTAAGCTCTTTTACAAGAATTTTTTTTTTTTTTTTTGAGCTATTCTGGGTCCCTTGAGACTCCATATGAATATTAAAATGGGTTTTGTATTTTTTACAAAAAACATCATTGGGATTCAATAGGGACTACATTAAGTCTATAGATCTCTTTGAGTAGTATTGAGATCTTAACAATACTAAGTTTTCCAAACAATGAACATGGAATATATTTCCATTTATTTGAGTCTTTAAATTCTTTCAGAAATGTTTTGTTTTCAGTGCAAAAGTCTTTCATCTACTTGGCTGAGTTAATTCCTAAGTACTTAATTATTTTTGATGCTATTGTTACTGGAATTATCTTACTAATTTTCTTTTTGGATTGGTCATTGTTAGTATATAGCAATGTAACCAACTGTTTTGTTAACTTTGTATCCTGCTACTTTGCTATATTAGCTGTAACAATTTTTTTATGTGTGAAATCTTTAGTTTACTACATATAAGATCTTATCATCTGCAAACAGATAATTTTATGTCTTCCTTTCTAATTTGGATGCCTTTTATTTATTTTTCTTGCCTAATGGCTTTGGCGAGGACTTCTACTACCATGCTGAACACACATGGCAAGAGTGGGCATCCTTGCCTTATTTCTGATCATAGAAAAAGATTTTAGTCTTTCACTAAAGAGCATGATGTTCTCTGAGGATTTGTCATACATGGCTTTTACTATATTTGGGTGGTTTCCTTCAATTCTTACTTTGTTGAGTGTTTTTAATCATGAAAGTGTGTAGGATTTTGTCAAATGCTTTTTCTGCATTGATGGAGATGAAGAAAAAGCATTTGACAAAATCTAAGCATTGTGCTTTATCTCCTTCATTCTATTAATGTGGTGTACTACATAACTTCACATGTTAAATCATCCTTGCATTCCAGGCATAAATCCCACTAGATCATGGTATATATAACCCTTTTAATATGCTGCTGAATTTGGTTTGCTAGTATTTTTTTTGAGGCTTTTGGCAATCTTCATAAGAGATATTAGTCTGCAGTTTTGTTTTCTTATAGTGTTTGTCTGGCTTTGGTATCAGGGTAATGCTGGCATCATAAAATTAGTTAGGGTGTGTTTCCTCCTCAATTTTTTGGAAAAGTTTGAGAAGAATTCATGTTGGTTCTTTTTTAAAGATGTTTGATAGAGTTCACTGGTGAAGCCATTAGGTTCAGGGCTTTCTTTGTTGGGAAATTTTTGATTACTGATTCAATCTTCTTACTAGTTATAAGTCTATTCACATTTTTTATGTCCACATGGTTTAGTGTTAGTAGGTTTTGTGTTTCTATGAATTTGCTCATTTTATCTAGGTTATCCAATTTGTGAACATACAACTGCTCATAGTACAGGTTGAGTATTCCTTATCTGAGATGCTTGGGACCAGTAGTGTTTTGGATTTCGATTTTTTTTTTTTTTTTTTTTTTGATTTTGTAATATTTGCATAACATACATAATGGGTTATCCTGGGGATGGGATCCAAGCCTAAACACGAAATTCATTTATGTTTCATATACTACTAATACATATAGCCTGAAGGTAATTTTACACAATATTTTAAAAAATCTTGTGCATGAAACAAAGTTTGTGTACACTGAATTTTCAGAAAGTAAAGGTGTCAGTGTCTTAACCACCCATGTGGACAATCTATGATGGTTTAGCATTACCTTCATTCCTGATTCTGAATTTATATGCTACCAGTAAGCAATCATTTTCTTACACTTATTCACACATAAATAATCAACAGTAAAAAATGTGACATACCATTAATACAGTGAAATAAATAATGTGATCAGGGTTAACTAAGCAGCATAGTAGCATCACTAGAATACCTGAATCATCTGTGAAACAACAAAGAGTAGCAGGATTTTAGTGTCCATCTACAATGCTGTGTTTTGATTAAAAGGTTACTTTACACTGTATTTTATTTTTTTAGGTGAGAAGAAACATCAGAAACAGTTGAGGGACCAGGAAATGGGTCCTGTATGGATGAGGAGGCATTCTGCTGCATAGCTTTTTCAAATGTTTCCTCCAAAGTTACCCAGAGTTAACAAAATTTGTGGCGTCATGTTGACACTCAAAAAGTTTCAAACTTTGAAAAATTTTCAGTTTTTGAATTTTTGGATTAGGGATGCCCAACGTGTACTCTTATAATCCTTTTTATTTCTGTAGAATAAGTAGTAATGACCCCACTTTCACTTTTTATCTTATTATTTTGAGTCTTCTCTCTCTCTCTTTTTAAGTCCATCTAGTTAAAGTTTATCAATTTTGTTGATCTCTTGATAATTAACTTTTGGTTTCATTAATTTTCTCTATTATTTTTCTATTCTCCGTTTTGTTTATCTTTGCTCTAATCTTTATTATTTTCTTCCTTCTGTTAGCTTTAGGTTGAGTTTGTTCTTTTTCTAGTTCCATAAGTTGTAATGTTAGGCTACTGATTTGAGACCCATCTTGTTTTTTATTTTTATGTTTTTTTTTCTATTGAGATCTCACCAGCTGCACAATCTGTTCCTCACATTAAGCTCCTTCTTTTACAATATGGTCTTTCTTAAGTGGTCCCATGACTGTTTTCTTCTTCTCCACAGTCTGGAAGTGGCCATGGCCAAACTTGGAAGTGGTGTTAATAAACCCGAGGTCAATCTTTTGCAGAGGTCACCATTTGGTCTGCAGCAGTAAAGACTTGAAGGGTGAGCACTCAATTCTTGGTTCCCAACACACAGGCTATCAGCATAAGTCACTGCTGATAAAGTCATTGGTCTCTTTCACCATGGTGGATAAAGCCACCCTGGGAAAAAGCAAGGCCATCATGTCAGCACAGATCAAGCATGGGGCTAGAGATATGTAAGAAAACAGAGAACTATTCCACATGCATGACTCCTTCACAAACAGTTGTTGTTCCTAGCCCCTCACAGTACCCTCTGATCACAGGGCTATTCTTTTTCCTCAATGTAAGCATTTAGTGCTATAAATCTCCCCCTTAGCAGTGCTTTCATTGTGCCCCATAAGTTTGGTATGTTGTGTTTACATTTACATTTATCTCTAAGTATTTTCTAATTTCCCTTGTGATTTTCTCCTTTGATCCACTGGTTAAGAGTGTTTGTTTAATTTCCACAAATTTGTTACTTTTCCAGTTTTCCCATTCCTTTGGATATATACCTACTAGTGGGATTGCTGGGTCATATTGTAGCTCTATCTGTAGCTGTTTGAGTCACTGGCAATTGGTTTGTCATACTGTTTTCCATAATGGCTGTGCTAATTTACAGACCCACCAACAGTGTAGAAGAGCTTTCCTTTCCCTGCATCCTCATCATCATTTGTTATTCCCAGTCTTTTTAATAATGGCCAATCTAACTGGGGTGAGATGATATCTCATTGTGGCTTTGATTTCAATTTCTCTGATGACTAGTGATGCTGAGCATTTTTTCATTTGCTTGTTGGCCATTTGTATATCTTCTCTTGAGAAATGTCTATTCATCTCCTTTGCCCATTTTTTAACTGGATTATTTGTTTTATTACTCGATAGTTGTTTGAGTTCTTTGTATATTCTGGATATTAATCCCTTGTAAGATGTATAGTTTGCAAATATTTTCTCCCATACTGTAGGTTGTCTTTCCACTCTGTTTATTGTTTCCTTTGTGTGCAGAAGCATTTTAGTTTGACAAAATCCCATTTATTTTTTCTTTTGTTACTCATGTTCTGGGGATCTTATACTTAAATTCTTTGCCCAGCCGTATTATTTGGATTGTTTCCCCTATATTTTCCTTTAGTGATTTTATGGTTTCAGGTCTTATATTTAAGTCTTTAATCCATTTTGAGTTGACTTAGGTATATGGTGAGAGATACAAGTCCAGTTTCATTTTTCTACATATGGATATCCAATTTTCCCAGCACCATTTATTAAAGAGGCTGTCTTTTCCACAATGCATGTTCTTGCAGTCTCTGTCAAAATTCAGTTGGCTGTAAGTATGTGGGTTGATTCCCAGGTTTTCTATTCTGTTCCATTGATCTGAGTGTCTGTTTTTATGCTAGTACCAGGCTGTTTTAGTTACAATAGCTTTGTAATATAATTTGAAGTCAGGTAGTGTTAGGCCTCGGCCTTTATTTATTTTTTTGCTTTGGACTGCTTTGACTATTTGGGGTCTTTTGTTATTCCATATGAATATCTGGATTGCTTTTTCTATTTCGGTAAAGAATGTCATTGATATTTTGATGGGGATTGCATTGAATCTGTAGATTGCTTTAGGTAGAATGAACATTTTCATGATGTTGATTCTTTCCATCCAAGAGCATGGTATGTCTTTCCACCCTTCTGTGTCTTGTTTAATTTCTTTCAGCAGCATTTCAGAGCTGCAATGTAGTTCTCATTGCAGAGATCTTTCACCTCCTTGGTTAAATTAATACCTAGGTATTTTATTTGTTTGGCAACTACTCTAAATGGGCTTGCTTTCTTGACTTCATTTTCTGCTATTTTGTTATTGGAATATAAAAATGCTACTGATTTCTGAGTATTCATTTTGTATCCTGCAATATTATTGAAATTGTTACTCAGCTATAAGAGTTTTTTGGTAGAGTCTTCAGGTTTTTCTATATATAAGATCAGGTCATCAGCAAACAAGGACAGTTTGACCTTGTCCTCCCCAATCTTGATGCCATTTATTTCTTTCTCTTGCCTGATTGCTCTGGCTAGTACTTCCAATACTCTGTTAAATAGGAGTGGTGAGAGTGGGCATCCTCGTCTTGTTCCTGTTCAGGATAATGTTGGCAATTGGCTTGTCATAAATGGCTTTTATTGTATTGAGATGATTTCCTTCTATACCTAATTTGCTGAGAGTCTTGATCATGAAGGGATGTTGAATTTTTTCAAATGCCTTTTCTGTACTGAGATAATCATATAGTTTTTGTCCTTGGTTTTGTTGATGTGGTGTATCACATTTATTGACTTGCATATGTTGAACCAATCTTGCATGCCTGGGATGAATACCACTTGATTATGGTGTATACATTTTTTGATGCATTGCTATAATCTGATTGCTAGTATTTTGTTGAGGATTTTTGCATCTATGTTCATCAAGGTTGGTCTGTAGCTTTCTTTTTTTTTTTTTTCTTTTTGTCTTTTTCGTGACCGGCAACGGATCGCAACCCTCAGTGTCGCGCCCGCACCGGACCGGGACCGGCAACGGGATCGCACCCCTCGGTGCTGCACCCGCGCCTCGCTCAGCCAGTGAGCGGGAACCGGTCTGTACGTGGGATCCGAACCCTTGGCGGGAGCGCCGCTGCGCTTCCCAAGCGGCGCACTGTAGCAGGGCGCCACCCGGCCCGCCCCGTAGCTTTCTTTTTTATTTTTTTTTTTTTTTCTTTTTGTCTTTTTCGTGACCGGCAACGGATCGCAACCCTCAGTGTCGCGCCCGCACCGGACCGGGACCGGCAACGGGATCGCACCCCTCGGTGCTGCACCCGCGCCTCGCTCAGCCAGTGAGCGGGAACCGGTCTGTACGTGGGATCCGAACCCTTGGCGGGAGCGCCGCTGCGCTTCCCAAGCGGCGCACTGTAGCAGTGCGCCACCGGGCCGGCCCTGTAGCTTTCTTTTTCATTGTATCTTTATCTGATTTTGTTATCAGGGTGATGTGCTAGCCTCATAGAATGAGTCTGGGAGAATGGCTCCTGTTTCAATTTTTTGGAAAAGCTTGAAGAGAAGTGTTATTAATTCTTCTTTAAAGGTCTGATAGAATTCAGCTGTAAAGCCATCCAGACCTAAGTTTTTCTTTGTTGGCAGATTTCTGATTAGATCTTTAACCTCATTGCTTGTTATCGGTCTGTTCAGGTTCTCTATTTCTTCTTGGTTCATTCTTGGTAGTTTATATGTGTCCAAAAATTTATTCATTTCTTCCAGGTTTTCATATTTGTTGGTGTACAGCTGTTTACAATAATCTCTAATGATTCTTCATATTTCTGTGGTATTGGTTGTAATGTCTCCCTTTTCATACCTGATTTTTGTTATTTGGATCTTCTCCTATTTTTGTTAACCTAACTAATAATGGTTTGTCTATTTTATTTATCTTCTCAAAAAACCAGCTTTTTGTTTCATTGATCTTTTGTATTGTTTTGGGGGTCTCTATTTCATTTAGTTCTGTCCTGATCTTGATTATTTCTTTCCATGTACTACTTTTGGGATTAGATTGTTGTTGTCTTTCTAGTTCCTTGAGGCATAGTGTTAGGTCATTTATTTGAAATCTTTCCATTCTTTTGATATAAGCATTCATTGCAATAAACTTCCCTCAGTACTGCTTTTTCAGTATCCCAAAGGTTTTGGTATGTTGTACATTTATTTTCATTAGTCTCAAGAAATTTTTTTTATTTAATTTCTTGTTGGACCCATAGGTCATTCAGGAGTCTGTTCAGTTTCCATGTACTTCAGTAGTTTTAAGAATTTTGCATGTTATTTACTTCCAGTTTTAATCCATTGTGGTCTGAAAAGATACCTGCAATAATTTCAGTTTTTTTTTAATTTGCTAAAACTTGATTTGTGATCTAGTATATTGTCTATCCTGCAGAATGTTCCATGTGCTGATGAGAAGAATGTATATTCTCTAGTTGTTGGATGAAATGTTCTGTAGATGTCTGGCAGATCCAATTGGTGTAGTTTAAATCCTGTGTTTCTATGTTGTTTTGTTGCCTGTAAGATCTGTCTAACACTGAGAGAGGGGTGTTCAGGTCAGCCACTATTATTGTTTTTGGGTCTATCAGTTTTTTTCCATCTAAGAGTGTTTGCTTTACATACCTGGGTGCTCCACTCTTGGGTGCATACCTATTTATAATTGTTATGTCCTCTAACTGGATAGATCCCTTTATCATTATATAATGGCCTTCTTTATCTCTTTTTTTATTTTTGGTTTGAGGTCTACTTTATTCAATATAAGCACAGCTATCCCTGTTCATTTTTAGTTTCTGTTTGCATGGTATATCTTTTGCCATCCCTTCGCTTTTAGTCTGTGTTTGTCTTTATAGGTGAGGTAGGTCACTTGAAGACAGCATATAGTTGGGTCTAGCTTGTTAATCCAATCAGTCAGTCTGCATCTTTTGAACGGGGAGTTTAATCCATGTACATTTAGGGTTGTTATTGAAAAAGTATTGCTTTACTCCTGTCATTATATTGCTTTTTGCTTAGATGTTTTAAACATCATTTGTCCCTTTCTTCCCCTTTTATTTTTTATCTTCAAAGTTAGTTGGATTTTTGAGGTGACATGATTTAGATTCTTTCTCTTTCTCACTTGCATTTTGGTTTCAATGGTGGGTTTTGATCTTTTTTGTGAATCTGTGATATTGATTATCATTTTTCAGATCCTGGATACAGGACTCCTTTGAGTATTTCTTGCAGGGCTGGTCATGTGGTAGTGAACTCCCACAATTTGTCTGTCAGGGAAATACACTATTTCTACCTTATTTCTTTTTTTTTTTTTATTTTGTCAATATACACTGTATATGATTATTATGGCCCGTCACC
>NW_007727012.1:304951-306949 GCF_000696425.1 Galeopterus variegatus
CGCGGCCGCTCAGACCCGACGCCATCTTCTGGGAACTGTAAAGGATATGTATGAGCAGGGAATGGAAGGATGGTTGCGTAGGTCAACTAAGTCTTCAACTTCCAAACTAGAAGTCCATAGATAATATCCAAAGGCGGGCGCGCCGGCGGCGGTGGCGAGTGTGCGGGACCGTCAACGCCCAGCGGCGGGCTCTATTTCTACCTTATTACTGAAGGATAACAATGCTGGGTATAGGACTGTCAGCTGGTAATTTTTTTTTCTTTTAGTCTTCTGAATATATCATCCCATTTTCTTCTGACCTGTAAGGTTTCAGTTGAGAAGTCTCCTGTTAGTCTGATGGGGGCTCCTTGTAGGTGACTTGGTGCTTGCTGTTTTTACAATTCTCTCTTTGTCTTTGAGTTTTGTCAGTTTGTTTATCATGTGTGTTGGAGAGGAACTTTTTGGGTTGAATCTATTTGGGGATCCTTGGGCTTCCTGGATCTGAAGGTCTGCATCCCTCCCTATACCTGGGAAGTTTTCTGTTATTATTTCCTTGAATAAGTTCTCAATGCCTTTTCCTTTTTCCTACCCTTCTGGAATACCCATGATTCAGATGTTTGCTTGAGGTTGTCTGCTAGCTCTTTAAATTTTCCTCAATTTTTAAAATTCTTTTCTCCTGCTTCCTTTCTGCTTGGGTTATTTCAAAAAGACAATCTTCGAGTCCTGAGATTCTTTATTCTGCTTGCTCTAGTGTGCTGCTCAAACTTTTTGTTCTGTTTTTATTTCATTGAGAGAATCCTTCATTTCTAGGAGTTCTGTTATTCTTTTTTAAGTTATTAATCTCTTTGTAAATTTCCTCCTTAATATCTGGATATTTTTTGTTTCAATGTGTTCTCTAGTTGATTCTTCTCTTATTTCTTGGAGTTTTCTTAAATCAGTGCTTGGAATTCCTTTTCAGACATCTCAAGGCTTTCTTGTTCTATGGGGTTTGGTACTTGAGAATTACCATTTTCCTTTAATGGTGTCATATCTTGCTGTTTATTTCTTCTAGTATTTTCTGCTGATGTTTGGTCAGCTGGTAGAACACTTAATTCTTCCATCACTCTGAAATAGGTTATGATGGGGAAGACTTCCTCCTCTGTTGGTTCTCCTGGCGACTCTTCTTATATCAGTGCAGTTGAGTATATGGTGTGCTTTCTTGGCTCCTGTTCAGTCAGTACGAGGGCCCTGTGCACTCACCTGGGCAGCCCAAACAGGGGGTTCAGTGGGGCCTGTGAGCCCCACCTCTGGTGCTCGCGTGTGGGTAGGCCCTATGGCCACATCCCGAGAGAATGAATTTTAAGATATACTATGCTCATATTCTAAATTTGGGTTTTCTGTTATACACAATTTCTTTTCTTTGAAAACTCCAAACCACTCTTTTTCATCAACATCCAACTTATTTGCAGGAAAAAGCGAGGTTGGCCAATCCTAGGTTTCTAAGAAAGTTTTCATTCATTTCTATTTTAGTCATTTTGTTCAATTGTGCTATTTTTCCAGGAAGGATATTCTGGTGGTTTTTCAGCAAAACTATCTGTATCATATATAATTAATGAATATTGATCCAAAGTACAGGGAAGAGGTGCTGAAAGTTGATGCATTTTAACTTAAAAATCATGCATGTTTAACCATGTAATTTCTTTTTATGGCTAATTCATAAAATTATAAACAAATGAAAATGAGCTCAATTCTCCTATAAATGTAGTATTACTAAACCATATGTAGATCACCATGAAGGAGAAGTTATGTTCACAGGGATATGCAGTATAAGAAAAGGACATGAGGGCCGGCCCGGTGGCGCACTGGAGAGTGCGCCGCTTGGGAGCGTGGCGGCGCTCCCGCTGAGGGTTCGGATCCCATGTGGTGACCGGTTCCCGCTCACTGGCTGAGCGCGGCGTGGGCGCAACACCGAGGGTTGCGATCCCGTACCGGTCAGTAAAAAAGACAAAAAGGAAAAAAAAAGAAAAAAAAAAAGAAAAA
>NW_007727012.1:307933-322057 GCF_000696425.1 Galeopterus variegatus
TAATCAGAATAACGGATTCTGCACAAGTTAGAGATGTCACACACTGGAAACAAAAAATTGTTAAAAAATAAAATGAATTGAATCACAAAAGTCATAGAAGTTTAAAGCTGGAAAGACCTTACCAGATAATCTAGTGCAATTCTCTTTTCATACAAATGGAAAAAACAAGGCTCATAAGATTAAAAGCCTTGCTCAAAAGCACAAAGCAATCATGACTTTTTACAAATGATTTAAATACTGGAACACAGAATGCTTTCAATAAATATTTGCTGAATGAATATATAAATAAATGCCTCAGCCTTTCAAAACCCGTTTATTAAACATTTAATTAGGCATAGCTGTATTCTAGGCAATTAACATATACTACATGCAAGATGTTTTATTCAGTATGCACATTTATTAAAAATTTTCAAATATATAATACCATCTAATCATTAATTTCATAACAGTATTCATAACCAGTATGGACAAGATTAGGAGCTCTGAATCTAAAACTAACCACCTACTACCTCTAAAATCACTAAGGGAAATATGCCCTGAGCATAAGGGATTCTTCGGATCCAAACTCCATAGAACTGTGCTGGACCACGTCCACGTCTTTTTGTTTGTTTGTTTGTTTGTTTTTGTTTTCGTTTTTTAATTTAAATTATATTTTACTTATCAAAACACATTGTGCCTGATTTTCATGCCCCTTTACCCATTCCTCTCCACCCCCTCCCATCCTCCCCCTCCCATCATTTCTGTGCACTTGGCTTAAATAGTTCAAGGAATTTTTGTGGTTATTCTGTCTTCTTCCCCCCACCCTTTATTTGTTTGTGTATTTATTTCAGATCTGTGTTTGAATCCTGAAATTCAGTTACTTAATGGTTTCTTTTAAAACACACACACACACACACACACACACACACACACACACACAGATGTGAATGGTATGAACTAAGGTTCTCAGTTATTACCCCAACATCATTTCCCTACGGCTAACATTCCTAGATCAGCATTTCTCTTTCATTAACGTTTTTATGGGGTCTGTGTGTGGATATTTTTTATTCACACATTGGTAATACTATAAAGAAGGATTTCTTTTACAGAACTATTTTTGCTATAATGGTACCTCACTGTATATACAAATTGTGCTTGGATGGATTTTTGAAATGCAGGTTATATTTTAAATATGCACCATAACAATAGAATATAATAAATCACATATTAATTAATATCTAAAGACTATTAATTATTAAACATTAGACCATTTTATCCAACTTTTCTACAAATTTTGGCCTTTACTGGACAAGGCTAAATCGAATTCAATTCTTAACTAAGTTAACAATATAACAGAGATTTTTATGGTTTTGGGATGCTGACTTGGGCTTTCCATCTTAAATTCTTTTTTTAGATTTTTAAGAGGATGACTTATTAAAATATAATTTCCAACAAAATACATCCTGTTGAGGTGTACAAATTATACAAATCCATATAGTCATGGACACAAGTTAATGTTTTTAAAAACCTTACTCAGTTCTCTAATTTGAGCCAGTAATTAGCAGCTTATTCCCACCCTTTCCTTGACCTCATTTAAGCCCTTTTTTGTTCACTGAATATATAGATTATAACAGCAAATAAAGATGGTTTGTCTAACGAATTTCCCAACATCAATCATAGGGGAGATTATCCATTTCAAAATAAAGCCTAAATTGATACAAGTTAACTCAGTATAACATCTGATTTTATCTTTACAGATCACATTTATATATTTTTTAAGAAAAAAACCCAGATTAAAGAATAAACTGGCTTCAAAGAATATTTGTTTTTGTTTTTTCCCTAGGATTCCTTACATATAGGTGGTTTCACGATCAAAATTCATATAAACAAAATAGGAAGAATAAAACATCTGAAGATTTCCACAGAGACAAACAGGTTTTTCAAATGAATTTAGTGAGAGGACTTTACTGTTTTTACCCTTGGATCCACCGACTAGGGCATAAACTTTTTTCACTATCATTCGGCTCTATAATTATAGAAATAATGATTTTACTAATAGCTGTCTGTTTAACAGAGAGATTTAAGAATGCTTCAGCTACACTCTTTTATTCAAACATGTCTTGATTTCAACGGTTTGGCACTCTCTAGGAATTGTCATATTTTCCCAATTAGCTTATTATTAGTTTTGTTGTTATAAAAAGAAGATAAAACACGAAACAAATATATATCCCACTGCTCTTTTTTCAGTCCTGTAATTATCATAAGCAATTTGATTTATTTGCCATTGAATTCATTTACCTAGGAAAGTTATACACAACGTGCAGGCTACATAGTAAGTGTTGGGTAGATATACTTTACTGCACAAGTAAAAGCTTGTAATGAGAAATAGCGACATAAAAGCATGGCAAATTTCACTTACGCTGCAGTGTTTTTAAAGAAATATACCCCTACCTTGGGTAAAATGTGATAGTAGCTCAAAGCAGCAAAACTTTATATTAATGCTTACTGCAACATACTATTTAATTAAAAGATTCTTAATTAAACATGCCCCACCAAAAAACCTCACCAAATTGCATTTGCCACCAAATGACTAACACATACACAACAGTTGGAAACTGTCAAAATATTTTACAGCTCAATTGTAATTACCAACCAAGTCTAAGCATGCCCTGAGTGGGCGTTAACCACATTTTGGGGGATGCAAAACATTAAGCAGCAGTCACTTTTTTGTGGTCTGTAATTTATACTCTAAAAACTCCTGAAAAACTCCAAAGATTTTTATTGTCTTCAGTGAAAAATCAGCAAAACATCAATATAAGATATAATAATTTACCGTTTCCACAGATTCTCTAGGGGGAAAGGCCTTTCAAAGATCATCTGGCTAATCCTTTACCATTATAATTGAATGTATAGATTATTTGGCTATTTGTCTTTAAAAATATATCAAGTGATCTTAAGACATAAATATTTTCTGTCATCTTTATCACAATAGATGAAGCCAAAAATAAATGGGAAGGTGTGATTAGGGAAAAGTGTCAATATGGAAGTACAGCTGGTGAATTTCCAGAGGGGAGAATGCCGACATCGTTTGCCATTTGAAGTAGGACAGCATCCAGCCACTCTTCCTTCCTCACCAGAAACTGCACAGCTTGAGGCTTTGTGATTACCCACACTTGGCATTTCTTACCAATAGAAAAGAGGTGGGTTAATTACTATCAACCATAAGGACAGGTGGAATACTACTCCCATCAGGTATCACGTGTATCCACTATTCTCACTTTCAGTTGGGGACAGAAATAGGAAGCAAAATACACCATAGAATATATAAACTTTTTTTTTCTGAGTTCCCTAACTTTATATTTTTCCTGAGAGGTATCGATCAGTGGAAACTCTTCAAAAAAAAGCAGATAAATATGTATTTAGAACATTCCAGTGGTTCAGATTTATAAAATTTTAAATACACTTTTAAATCTAACTATGGATACATAGGAAACTTCAGCTATACTTGTTTTGTCTCAAGGTGAAAGATGGACACACAGGCATTAGTTGTAAATAATCCTTTTATCTTTTTATATGACTGAAATATTCAACTGAAAATCACAAGGAAAAAAATCACAAAATAGTATGAGGGTACTTCAAAAAGTTTGTGGAAAATTGAATTAAAAGATAATATAAATCCTTCCATGAAATTTTTGTAATTACATATGTTATCAACTGTTTATGTATAGTTATTTAATAAGTGGATTCTAATTGGATCATAATCTTGGTTCAAGTTATGTCTGCTAGTTAATGAGAAAATAGTTTAAAAGAATAAATTTGAAGTTCTATATATGTTTTTTGAAAGAACCACAATCACTAACTGGATGGAATGTTTAAAACAGAACTGGAAATGTTGATTACTGTCATGTAGTCAAAGTAACTGAATGAGTCAAGACTTGACAATGAGAGACATTTTTTAAAAAACAATTTTCTACACTTAATATTTGGACACTAAGATTGAGAAATAAATAAATGTACATTCCAATAATAGTATCTAAGCTAGTCCTCCCTAACTTTTTATTATACACCAGTATCAGGGGGAAAAAAGCAGAAACAGTCTGATAAATATATATTTATGCATTACTGTGTATTATATATATTATAAAACATGTATCACAAACAGAAATTTTAAAGGAGGAGGTAAAGATAAAATTAGCAATTAAAATAATTTCATATTAATGGAATAAAAACCTGTTTTTCTCGTTATAATAAAAAAGAAGCAATGTGATAAAATAGGTTAAATCATTTTTTAAAATCTTGGTTTAACAATTTGAAGGTCTAGTTCTAAAGTGTATATTTTGATACTTGGTTTGAAAGCTAACATATCTGGAAAAGATACATCACAAAGAAACATAAATCTAAATGTAGAAAGGTGCTGGCCATTTAGCTCAGATGGTTAGAGAGTCATGTGGATAACACCAGGGTCCAGGGTTCCGTCCCTGTACCAACCAACAGCAACAGCAAAAACGCAAAAAGTACATCATTGGCGATGCTTACTTTAACCGGGATACTAATTTTTCCGTGCCATCTACCAATCATGCAAGAAATTTTTGTTCATATTCAGCTAGTAAATTTCTATTCCCTGATGTAAATTAATTACAGTTTAAAACCCACTAATAATTTCTATTTGGATTTTAAATCCAGGTTAGAAAATTCTGTTTTCAGCTTCTTAAAGTGTGTAGATATGAAAGTTTCTATAAAGTGACACAGACTGTTTTTAGCAACAAAATAATGTGATGGAAACATTTCTGTAGGAAACACTGTGGGCTGGCTAGCCCAACATCCATTTTCATGCCTGCTTTTTCTAAGGAAGTGGGAAAAGCCTGGTATTCACTTTTTCTAACTTATTTTGTAGCAAAGGATGTGTAGCAAAGCTGTGTGACAAAGTTCTGACCAATACAAGTGGAAGCTTATGCTTTCCTGACAAAAAGCATAGATGTGAAGCCTCTCTCTTATCTGTACTCCTTCCTAGAATGGTGCTGTGACGTGAGTGTAAGATTAAAAAGAAAAAGAAAATAATAAAATACACGCACACACACACACGCACTTGCACCTCTACATTTGAAACTCCCACCGTTTCTTTCCACAGGATAATTTCCATTCTCTCTGACATATGACTCTCTTATAGGATGAGTAAAGGTACCCATGTTAAGCTCCATATTGAATATTTAGTAAAGCTTAATTTCTTTCTTAATTTTAGACTAAAATATGCGGATATAAGTTTGCATATATTCTTCCTACTCCCAACTCGTTGTCCTGAGCACTCCTTGGGGGTCACACATCCCATTTTGGAAGATATTGTTTGAAATAATACAAACAGCTAGATATGTCTAATAAAAATACTTGCAACAATCCTGTGACTTATTTTTGTCCACATTTTAGAGACAAGGCTCAGACAGGCTAAGTGATTTGCCCAAAAACAAACACATAAACAGGATGACTGTAAATGGTTTTTATGATCACTGTAAATTTTCAAGACTGGAGAATATTTTTATAGAATAAAAGTGTTTTTATTCTATTTGCCAAGTTGTATTAAACAAATACATTGATTGGTTGATTGTTAGTCTATCCATTTATTCAGCAATTCTCATTGATAGTCAGACATAAACAACAAAATGGTTATAATAGCTTGTAATTAAAATGAATTAGCTCTCTTGAGTTTAGGACATTTAGTAACTATCTTAGGCATAAACATATACATTTAAATTATACCAAGCATATGCTAATTGTTTAAAGAAATTTCCATAGTTTAACAATGCTATATGTTTATATGCTGTGCTTCATTATAATGAATTTAGGATGCAACAATCTTAGAAAAACTTACTTCAATTCCTACTGTAATTTTTAAAAAATCAACAAAACCATCCCTCAAAACAGACCTTAATAGGTTAGTAAATAATCAACAAATCTTGGGCCGGCCCGTGGCTCACGTGGTAGAGTGCGATGCTGATAACACCAAGGCCACGGGTTTGGATCCTATATAGGGATGGCCGGTTTGCTCACTGGCTGAGTGTGGTGCTGACAACACCAAGCCAAGGGTTGAGATCCCCTTACCGGTCATCTTTTTAAAAAAAAAAAAAATAATAATAATAATAATCAACAAATCTTTATAACACTCACTGCACTCCTCTATGAAAGGTGTCAAGGATGCAAAAGTGAGTAAGAAATGGTCATCGGCAATGAAGAATTCATAAACAACTATTGTGACATACTGTGACGAGGGTGATAAAATAGTTTCCTACACAGCAATGCAGGATCAGAAAGTAGAAAGTGATCAACAAATGCCTCACAAGGATGACCTGGTCTTCATCAAAGCCCTGCATATATACAGTAAAACCTCAACTTCCATTGACTACAAATGGATGTTTGGCTTAATCTGAATTATTTCCAAAGTACCAGAAACAAAGATAGGTCTGAAGTTCCTAAAAGCCTCATGCCTGGGACTTAAGTCAGAGGCCAAGGATTGAAACAGATGGCAGAAAGCAACAGTTCTAGAAAAGTTTTCTTCAGGAACCCTTTACACTCTTAAAAATTATTGAGGACTCCAAAGACCTTTTGTTTATGTGGGTATACCTATTAATATTTACTATCTTAGGAATTAAATCTAAGAAAGTAAAAAATATTAATTCATTTTAAAACAGTAATAAATCTTACGCATTACATAAGTTAACACTGACATTATATTTTCCAAAAGAAAAGTAGTGAGAAGAGTGACACTGTTTTACATTTTTACAAATCTCTTTAATGTCTGGCTTAATAGAAGACAGATGGACTCATACCTGCTTCTGTTTTCAATTTGTTGTAACGTTTTGTTTTGGTTGAAATAAATGAAGAAAATCTAGCACACAGAAATATAGTTAGAAAAGGGACTTTTAAAAGCCTTTTTGGACAATTTCAATATTCTTAATTACTACACCAAAATTCCCAACTGGTGGTTTCTTAAAGGTTTGTTGCAATGTGGAATCTGAAACCTATGATGAACTTTTCACTTATATTTAAAATCCATTGATCTATCTTGCACTTAGAAAGGTTTTTAAAATCTAGGGCCAGCCCGGTGGCGCACTGGAGAGTGTGCCGCTTGGGAGTGCGGCGGCGCTCCTGCCAAGGGTTTGGATCCCATGTGGAAACTGGTTCCTGCTCACTGGCTGAGCGCAGTGTGGGCGCAACACCGAGGGTTGCGATCCCATTGCCGGTCCCCGGTACGGGCGCGACACCGAGGGTTGCGATCCTGTTACCGGTCAGTAAAAAAGACAAAAAGGAAAAAAAAATAAAATCTATTCATAATTTTCATAATGAATAGATAAAAATTGGTCATTTGGAAAATATTGATTCCCTGAATTATACATACCTTCCACATGTTGACACATTTCATTATATAATATTTTTAAAACCCAACATTTCTTAATATCATCACCAATCTCTTTAGAAAAGTTTTTTTACATATTGGGAAGATCTCAAGCTCAAAGTGGAAGATAGGAGTTTTCCAAAATTCTAATTTGTTTGAAAACTTGAATTTTATCATTGGCAACAAACATTGTCAGTTGTTTTCCTGGAAGAGACAACAGGCTTATTTTGTTCCTTTTTCAAGAAAATACCTACCAAATAACCAAGTCTGAAAAACCATGGTTTGCCATTTTTTCAAGTGATAATGGTGTTCCCTAATACGGGTGCCTAGTTGAGCTTGCAACTCAAACAATCATAATACTTTCTTTGGAGATAAGAAGTAACTTCAATGTATAGCAGAAGATAAGAGGTGCTTCAATGTATAGCAGAAGTGCTTTTTGCAAAGCATTTTGTCACATAGAATATTAGAAGGATATGTACTCCAAGGATCAAATTTTTTAAAATAAATAATTTTTACTTCTTTATTTATAAAGACATTCTTGAGTGAAACAGCTCCCCACTGCCCACCCCCACCTTTTTTAAACTGAGAGTGCATGGACATGAAGAATACAATTGACAATTGCATGACAAAAATGACAATTACCAACAGTTTGCAACTGCCTTGACTCATATGCTGATGCCAGTCCCCACCAATTTCTTTGCCCAGTCTATGCAAATGTCAACACAGTGAAAAAAAGTAAATAATGTCTTAGTATTATTATGAAAATGGCCTTTACATCACAAACCTGTCAAACTGTCTTGTGGACCACCACAGACCATACTTTGAGAACAGCAGGCAAAGAGAATCGGCATCAGGGCAGATATTTATTCATGTAGTCTGCAATGGTATTTACTTTGCAAGTGTGCTAAGTCCCGGGCTAGGCTCTGGGTTCACCTTGGTGACAAAATAGTCCCTGCTCTATAGTAGAGGTGGACCCAGGACTGAAACTAATGGAAATTAGAGTGGGAATTCTTCGTGATACATATTTTTTACATATCCACATTCTAAATTTGGATAGTTGTTTTATACTATGACATAATATGAATGGCAATCTAATGTCTACTGATTACTTTTAACAGCTTTTTACTGTAAGTCTTCAAGACTTCAATTTTAAAGTTAAACCTTAAAAGCCTGCAAGGAATTAGATGGATAACACAGCAAGTAGATAATGTGTACCTAATAAACAGCTGTTGAATAGTACTAAAAAGTAATTTGCACTTTTGGCTTCTTTCCTACTTTATTGTTTACAAGCCAGCAAGCACGCAGCCTGGAGAATCGTGTAAGCTGTGTGCTCCACCTACAGTGGGGAAGAGGATCCCATTACTATCTGGCAATCTGCCTTCCTTCAGGAACACTGTGGGTAGGTGATGTACTGGAGAGAATAAATACTCCCTTTAATTGTTACTTATTCCATTTGTGTATGATTTATGTGTAATGTACTGGAGAGAATAAATACTCCCTTTAATTGTTACTTATTCCATTTGTGTATGATTTATAGCTAGCTTCCCCAGCAATAGATTAAAAAAAACTGCTCTGCTCAGAAAAGGATAAAAACACAATACAGGATTTAATGGAACTCTCTGAAGACTAAATATCTCTTAAAAGTTTATCTAAAATCACTTAACTCACAAAGTAGAGTTTTTTGGGGGTTTTTTTTGGTTTGTTTTTGGTTTTTTTGTTTTTTTTTGTCCTCCAACTACTTTAACACATATGAGGGTAACTTCAGAAAGTTCCTGGAAAAATAGGATTAAAAGATGATACAAATCTTTCCATGAACTTTCTGAAGTACCCTCATGTAGTCTATCCAGTGGTTTTTCAGCTATTTGCAGCTTCCATTACACCAACTACATTATTAAGGAAACTAGGTGCCATGTAGAATAAAAGAGTTTTTAAAATCCTTATAGCTTTCTCCAGAAAATAGACCCATATATGTTTTAGATATGATAAAATTTTAAGAAAGTTTTTAAAAAGTACTCTCATCGAAAAGTCTTCTTAAGTTATAGGAGAACGTTTCCTCTTCCCTAATACATATACGTGCTAGATACCTAAGTTCAAGTGTACTCTGGAAACAAAGGCAAATCTATCAGATGACAAGAATCATGAACTTTGCTTCTTTTTCAATCCTCTCTAATCCTCCACACCCCACTCCAACTATTTGAAAGTTGTTAAGCGGGAGGAAAGGTTTAAAAAACCTCCATGGCCAAGAAAATGGTCCAATGCCTTTTTTTTTTGGCCAGAATCTGTAACAAATACATTAACAACAATAATAACAGCAGTAGCACTGTAACCTAGGGTCCAAGGTCTCCTAAATTCCCAGGCAGTCGCTGACACTAATAAGTTCGAAACAGGAAGTTAATCACTCATAACCCTTTGTTCTGAGTTTCCGTTTCTACAGGAGGTGGCAGGAAGTCATGAACCATGAAATACTCAACTGTCCTCAACCCCCAAACACACCAGATGAAACTGAAATACAGGCTCCAGAAATAAATTTTCCTCATTTTAATGCTAAAATCTCTGCCCAAGGAGGAGCCAGAACTTCCACACCTACTATCCCTGTTTTATGTCATGGGTCAACCATGACGGTGAAGTCTCAATTTACCACCTAAGGACTATAACCTGTACAAGCCAAGGACCCAAGGTTTAACCCATGTGACAACTTCTTGAAGTCCTGCTGTTGCCCAAAGGTCACATTCTTTCCCAGGCCCAAATGCAAATTAGTCTTCAGAACTGACCAATGAACTATGTCCCATAGTCAACCAATCCAAATTGAACAAACTTGTATCCTTCATTTACATGAGAGGTCCTCAATGAAAACTTGGGTGGGAAGTTAGGTAGGAACTTTGGCTATATAAGACAACCCCTTTCCCATGCTCAGGGAGACAATGCTTTGGGAGTGATCCCTAATATTCTCCTTACTTGCAAGTAATAAAGCCTCTTTCTCCTACCAGGTCTTGGCTATTTTGTGCTCTCTGAAGGGATAGACTTGTTAGTCTAGTAACAGCACCTACAACTTACAGAACTCTTCTGAGTACTTTATATATATCAATGTGTTTAATCCTCACAACAACCCTATGAGATAAACACTATTTTCCCTATTTTAGATCAGGACACTGAGGGACAAAAAGATTAAATAACTTGTTGCAGTTATCAAGAGGCATATTCTGTGATCTTGGCAGTGTGACTACAGACAGAATGTACAACTCACTCTGTGGTCTGATTTCAGGGTGTTAAGTATCTTAGGCAGGACTCAGGACCCCAGAAAATAATTCTTTCTGCTGCTGATTCAGAAATGAAATTTTATCTCAAAAGAACAATGTAGAAGGACCTGAACCTTAGTTCTGGTCCTGCAATTTTTTTTCTTTTTCTTTTTTTCCTAATTAACCCATGATAATTATATACATATTTATGGAGTATTATATGATATTTGGGTACATTTATACTGTGTGCAAAGATCATATCAGGGTGTTTAGCATATCTATCATCTCAAACATTTGTCACCTCTTTGTGTTCGGAACACAACATCCTCTCGACTAGCTACTCAAAGTTGCACAGTAATTTGTCATTGGCTGTATTCTTCCTATATTGCTATAGAACACTAATCTTATTCTTCCTATCTTTCTGCAGTTTTGTATCCACTGGCCACCCTCTCTCTACTCCTTATTCCTCCCCTTACTATTCTCTAGTAACCATTATTCTACTCTCTAATTCTGTGAGATCAACTTTTTTATCTTCTACATATGAGTGAGAACATGTGGTATTGGGCCCCACAATTTAAAAAGCTGTGTATTAGGCTAATAACATATTATCTCTAGGTTTTGGTTTTATTATTTGTAAAACAAACAAACAAAAGAGGAATGGATTAAGATTCATTTATTCAATTAAAATACACTGAACATCTATTTAGTGCAAGGCAATATGCATTACTGAGAATCTGTCTGAACTCATCTCAAGTCTGTGTTCCCAGTTAATATGTTGTAGGAGGACCCTGCAGCTATTTTAGCTTGTACCTTAAAACCTGGCATGCTTTTTAAGGATGAAAGAGATGAAACCAAGCCAAAGAAGTTTAATGACTTGTCCCATGAGGAAATTTAAGGTATAACTAAGCAAAACCCCTCAGCTATTCTGTCTAATTTCACCAAAGCCAACACAAGCAACAATGTAGTGCATTTACTTCATTCAACAAAAATGAACATCCATTACATGTTAAGATTGGCAGTATAACAGTTGGCAAAACAAGTCCCTTTCTCATGGAGTTTATAACACTTGCCATAAAAGAAGAACTTAATAAGTGGTTAAAGATTTTATTTAAAAATATGACATGATGGTTTAAGTCACAAAAAAACCATTAAAACAGATTTTTTTCCTAGCCATACTTCCACAGAAGCTTTAACCAACAACTTTCCAAAGCTACTTTTGAGAGATGATTCTTTAGAGTCAAACTCAATGAGATTAAAATTTAAGTACATTTATTAGTTTTACTATAGTATAGTACAAATGATGTAAACTGAATTATAGGTACAAAATATATTACTCATTAACTCGGCACCAGTTTAAGCTATTAAATCAGTTTCTTCAAGCACCCACAATTTTATTACACTTCTAATAAACAAGTAGTCATCTTCTAAATTAGTACATTCCAAATATGTCAGCCATTGGAATCACCTGGATTAAGGGGATAGTCGGTGGCACTTGGATAAAATACAGATTCCATGGCTCCACCCTTGAAAATTCTAGTTCAGAAGGTAAGGGGTGGGCCTCAAGTTACTGATGCAGCTGGGTAACTGGGTCATAGTTCATTTTTGTCAGTTTATTTTTCTATCTCTGATCCCACAAATATTTTCCTTTTATTATCCAGAGAAGCAATTCTGCTTTGGTATAAAACTTCTGCTCAGTTTCTGCTCTTACAAAAGTCTTTCAGCAAACTCAGACTGAGCTTGTCTCATAAAGACTCTGCTCAAAAGAATTTATTGAAACATTATTTTCTCTGATCTGGGCCCACAGCATTGAGTACAACTCTTTTGAGTTAAATTTTTTTTTTCCTTTTTGTCTTTTTTCGTGTCCAGCAACGGATCGCAACCCTCAGTGTCACGCCCGTACTGGACCGGGACCGGCAACGGGATCACAACCCTCGGTGTTGCTCCCACACCTCGCTCAGCCAGTGAGCGGGAACCGGTCTGTATGTGGGATCCGAACCCTTGGCGGGAGCGCCACCGCGCTCCCAAGCGGCGCACTATAGCAGTGCGCCACCGGGCCGGCCCTTGAGTTAAATATTTAATTTAGCACAGACATATATGCATTCAACAAAAATGTACTAAGACACTACTATGTGCCAGGCACTGTTCTAGGCACTTGGGATATATCAGTGATATACTGGTGAAGAAAACAAATTTCTGCCTAGGGAAGAATACATATTATTTTCAAGTGCAATTCTGGACCATAAAGCAAATGTCAAAATTTAAAAGAATTTAAATAATGAAATATGCTCTTTAACCATAATGATATTAAGTTAAAACCAAGAAGAGGAAGATAATTTGAAAATTCCCAAATATTTGCAACTAAATAACACTTCTTAATAACCCATCACTCAAAAAAAAAATTAGAAAGTATTTTAACTGAATAAAAATGAAAACACGTGTAAAAGTTTGTCCAGCTAGATAAAGTCCTACCAGGACATATACAGTACTGAACATCTATATCAGAAAAGAATAAAGGTCTCAAATCAATTACCTCAGCCTCCAATTTAAGAAAATAGGAAGAAGAAAGGAAAAAGGAAATAATACAGATCAAAGTAGAAGTCAATGAAATAGAAAACCAAAAAGAAAAAAGAGAGAGAGAAAAATTAATAAAACCAACCACAGAATCTTGAGAAGATCAATAAAACTGATAAACCTCTGGCCAGATTGATGGGGAGAGAGGGGAAGAGATAAGACACAAATTACCAATATTAGAAATGAGACAGGTAATAGCACTATCACTACAGATTGTACAGATATTAACAAGATAATAAAGAAAATTATGAACAACTTTATGCCAATAAATTTGACAGCTGAGATGAAATGGACAAATTCCTTGACACAAACTACCAAAACTCTCTCAAGAAG
This sequence comes from Galeopterus variegatus, assembly GCF_000696425.1. Taxonomy (NCBI): domain Eukaryota; kingdom Metazoa; phylum Chordata; class Mammalia; order Dermoptera; family Cynocephalidae; genus Galeopterus; species Galeopterus variegatus. The sequence continues at coordinate 321,437 of NW_007727012.1, forward strand.
AAACAGATTACCTAAATAGCTCTGGGTATATTAAAGAAATTTAACTTGAAGCTGAAAATTGAAAAGGAAGAAATACTTGTCAACTCATTCTAGGAGCCAAGCATCCCCAAATCACACAAAGACATTACAGGAAAATTAAATTCCAAACCAATATCCCTCATGAACATAGATGTGAAAATTCTCAAACTTTTAGCAAACCAATCCAACTATATATTAAAAAGATAATTCACCATGACCAAATGTGGTTTATCCCAGAAATGCACAACAGGATTAACAAGGGTAAGGAAAATTCTAATACATCAGAAAAAACAAAAGGTTGTGTTTTCCTTTCATGCAATGCTGGAGACTCCAAGGATTATCTGAACCTATAGGTACAGTAGCTCCCCTTTATCCAAAGTTTTACTTTCTGCAGTTTCAGTTATCCATGGTCAATCATGGTTCGAAATTTTTTTTTTCCTTTTTTTTTTGTCTTTTTTCGTGACCGGTAACGGGATTGCAACCCTTGGTGTTGTGCCCGTACCGCGACCGGCAACGGGATCGCAACCCTCGGTGTCGCGCCCACACCACGCTCAACCAGTGAGCGGACCGGTCTCTATATGGGATCCGAACCCTCGGTGGGAG